>NC_057720.1:58137144-58164133 GCF_004010195.1 Chiloscyllium plagiosum
CACACACACACACACAGAGAAAAAAAAGAGAGTCGGGGGGGGGGGGGGGAGGAAAGAGAGAAGAGATTAAGAAAGAAAATGCCTATTTCTGTTTATGCATCAATATTGACCAATTCTGTCTTAATGACATATTAGTTGAAACTTTTCACTGGACTGTAAAATACAGCACTGTGCCATGGGCCCTGCAAGCTGATTCAAGCTGCTTTTGACGGGCAGAACAAATAAAGAACAAACATATCAGCCCCAGAATTGTGTTTTCTCTGGGGTGATTGCAAGTTTTAAAAATATGCATTTTGCAACAAACCAAAGCCTTAATTTGAAATTCAAATCAGCAATGCTCAACACAATACAACAGCTAATGCAGTTTAAAAGGTTAAAGTGAACAGACTCCACAAAACTTCCTTCAACCAACACAGAGAAAGCATTTACAACAACACATGCCACAAAACAAACATCTTCATATCACAGATTATCAAATACCTAATGACTAATGCATGCAATGTACAAAATCCTTTCTCTATATTGTGTCATTCCAGATCGAAATGTTAAATGTTACACAGAAAGCCCTTTGTGTATATGAACTTACTACCTGCACAAGCTAAATTTTGTTTTTTAAAATCAATCTGTTCAAACATTATATGGAGCAAATGGGAATCAAATAGCCCCAAATAACCTATAGGCGCCATTGTCAAAAGGATGACAAACAAAAAGGTCATCACCATAATCTGTCATATTGCTGCTTACTTGTGGACATCACATTCTAGGCAGACCATATTATGACGTGAAGTTAGCAACCATGACTAAGCAGACAAGTTCAGCAGCTGAAATACATAAATCAGTCAAAGATAATGGATAGTTATCAAAGCAAAAATAATGTTTCAAGGTCAATTATGGCTCTTCCTCAGAACAGAGGAGGCTTGTATTCCCTTGGTACACTGGAGTTAAAAAGTGAGTTAATTGAGGCATTTACTATGAGTCATAGAGATATACAGGACGGAAACAGACCCATCGGTCCAACTTGTCCATGCCAACCAGATATCCTAGATAAATCTAGTCCCATTTGACAGCATTTGGCCCATATCCCTTCTATTTATGCACCCACCCAAATGCCTTTGTAATTGACCAGCCCCCACCACTTCGTCTGGCAGCTCATTCCATACACACACCACCCTGTGTGAGAAAAAGTTGCCCTTAGGTCCTTTTTATATCTTTCCCCTCTCAGTTTAAACCTATGCCCTCTAGTTTTGGACTTCCCTACCCCAGGGAAAAGACCTTGTCTATTTACCCTATCCATGCCCCTCATGATTTTATTAGATTAGATTAGATTAGATTAGATTACTTACAGTGTGGAAACAGGCCCTTCGGCCCAACAAGTCCACACCGCCCCGCCGAAGCGCAACCCACCCATACCCCTACATTTACCCCTTACCTAACACTAGGGGCAATTTAGCATGGTCAATTCACCTAACGTGCACATCTTTGGACTGTGGGAGGAAACCTCTATAAGGTCATCTTTCAGCCTCCGACAGTTGGGGGAAAACAGCCCATGGCTATTCAGCCTCTCCATACAGCTCAAATCCTCCAACCCTGGCAATATCCTTGTCAATCTTTTCTGAACCCTTTCAACTTTCACAACGTCCTTCCAATAGCAGGGAGGCCAGAATTGCATGCAGTAGTCTAACAGTGGCCTAACCAATATCCTGTACAGCCACAACATGACCTCTCAGCTCCAATACTCAATACATTGACCAATAAAAGAAAACATATTAAATGCCTTCTTCACTATCCTGTCTAACAGCAAGTCCACTTTCAAGGAACTGTGAACCTACACTCCAATGATCTCTTTGTTCAGCAACACTCCCCAGGAGCTTACTCTTAAGACCTATCCTGATATGCCTTCTCAAAATGCAGTACCTCACACTTATCTAAATTAAACTCCATCTGCAAATCCTCAGCCCATCTGATCAAGTTCTCGCTGTGATCCGAGGTAACCTTCTTCACTGTTCAGTACACCTTCAATTTTGGTGTCATCTGCAAACTTACTAACCATTCCTCTTATATTCACATCCAAATGACTTGTATTAAATGATAAAAAGCAATGGACCCAGCACTGATCCTTGTGGCACACTACTGGTCACAGGCCTCCAGTCTGAAAAGTAACCCTCCACCACCACCCTCTGTTTCCTACCTTTGAGCCAGTTGTGTCACCAAATGGCTAGTTCTCCCTTTATTGCATGTGACCTAACCTTACTAACTAGTCTACCACGAGGAACCTTGTTGAACACCTTACTGAAGTCCATACTGATCATGTCCACTGATCTAACTTCATCAATCCTCTTCATTACGTCTTCAAAAAAACCTCAAACTAAATTAGTGAGACACCTCATTCTTTTCTTTTCCAAATACACGTAAATCTTGTCCCTCTGAATTCCCTCCAACAACTTGCCCACCACCAATGTCAGACTCACTGGTCTATAGTTCCCTAGCTTTTCCTTACCACCGTTCTTAAATAGTGGCACATGAGCCAACCTCCAGTCATCTGGCACCTCACCCATGGCTATCAACGATACAAATATCTCAGCAAGGGGTGCAATAATCACTTCCCTAGTTTCCCAGAGTTCTAGGGTACAGAATTCAGGTCACATTAAGGCATCCAGAAATACCTCCTCTGTAATATGGGCTTTTTTCAAGATTTAACTGTTTATTTCCTCATGTTTTCTATCGTCAATATCCTTCTCAACAGTAAACACGGATTCAAAATACTCTTTTAGTAGCTCCCCCACCTCCTGCGGTTCCACACATAGGTGGTCCTCCTGATCTTTAAAACACCCTATTCTCTCCCTAGTAACTCTTTTGTCATTAATGTATTTGTAGAATTCCTTTAGATTCTCTTCAACTCCATTTGCCAAAGCTATCTCATGTCCCTTTTTTGCCTTCCTGATTTACCTCTTAAATATACTACTGTCTTTATACTCTTTTAGGGAATCGCTCAATTTCTGTTGTCAATACCTGGCATATCCTTCCTTTTTTTTAAGCCAAAACATTAACTTTTCTAGTCATCAAGCATTCCCTATACTTAGCAGCCTTGCTCTTCACCGTGATAGGAACACACTGCCTCTGGACTCGCGTTCTCATTTTTGAAGGCTTCTCATTTTCCAGCCATCCCTTTACCGACGAACATTCACCCCCATTCAACTTTAAGTTCTTGCGTAATACGATTAAAATTTGCCTTCCTCCAATTTAGAACTTCAGCTATGAGATCCGGTCTATCCTTTTCCATCACTATTTTAAAACGAATAGAATTATGGTCACTGGCCCCAAAGTGCTTCCCCACTGACACCTCAGTCACCTGCCCTGCCTTATTTCCAGAGTACATCAAGCTTTGCACCTTCTCTAGTAGGTACATCCACATACTGAATCAGAAAATTTTCTTGTGCACACTTAACAAATTGGTCAAAAGAGTTAACAGGATGGACACAGAACCAACGCCGGTACTATATAATCAGCTATGGTCAAACTGAATGCAGAACAGTTTGCAGTATTTGAAGTACATAATTCAATCCTGTGACTAACCTCCAACAGAAAATTCAACATGGAATCTCAGACTTCTACATTGGTGGAAACTCCAATGTTAGGAGAATTCCTACAAAAATGAAACATTCAAATATATGTTTCATGGATTCTGCACAGTCTAAAGTCTTGATGCTTATTACAGCAAATACCAGGAGATGCTGAACAGTCCATTGTTAGAACCCTGATTTGGCATCAAAGAAAACAGACGTTTTTCTTGTGCAGTGAACACAGCCAATCCATCGTCACCCAAACAGAAACTTGTCAAAGATCACACATAAGTTTTGATTTATGATTGGAGACAATGGAGTACTATAATCATATTATGTCATAAACTGTTTAAAGCATTTGTATCGCCAAAAAGACCAAAGTACATAAACAACTGATTCCTCGTGTGAATGAATTTCAGAGCATTATTTTTCCCCAAAAGGGACCTTGGGCAGAGTAGTATTGTCGAATCACAAGGCTGGAAGAATACCTATAAATACTGTTATAATTACCAGACTGTATTTGTGGGCGGCACGGTGGCACAGTGGTTAGCACTGCTGCCCCACAGCGCTAGAGACCCGGGTTCAATTCCCGCCTCAGGCGACTGACTGTGTCGAGTTTGCACGTTCTCCCAGTGTCTGCGTGGGTTTCCTCTGGGTGCTCCGGTTTCCTCCCACAGTCCAAAGATGTGCAGGTCAGGTGAATTGGCCATGCTAAATTGCCCGTAGCGTTAGGTAAGGGGTAAATGTAGGGGTATGGGTGGGTTGCGCTTTGGCGGGGCGGTGTGGACTTGTTGGGCCGAAGGGCCTGTTTCCACACTGTAAGTAATCTAATCTAATCTAATTTTATGAGGAGGTTCATATGACCCATAAACCACAAGACTAAAGCTTGACCAATTAACTGCAATCACCTGAAAGATGAAAGAAGGTCAATGCCTAAAAATCACTTAGAAAATGTACCAGTGAGGGGGATGTTCTGATTAGCATCTTCCATAGTGAGCATTTGGACCCCTGTTGTTTTCAGCTTACATCAATGAGCAGGATATTGTGACAGAACGCATTCAAGTCAAATCTTGAAAATGATGCTGAAAAAAAATGAAGCAGAGGATACATCTAAAGATTTATAGAAAGATTTAAACAAACCCTGCAACTGGGCAGATGAAAGGCAAAAGAAATTGAAAATTAATTTTTAAGAAACCTGATATTATAATAAAATAAATGGTTGGCACAGGGAGACGAGGACATTAAACATTGCTACATCGAGGACTGTAGCGGTTCAAGAAGGTACGGCATCACCACCTTCTCAAGAACAACTAGAGATGGGCAATAAATGCTGGCCAGCTAGTGATACCCACCCCCGACAAACAAATACAAAAAAATTAATTGGCTGAAAATTACACTGACATTTGTAGAGGTCACAGAGGCATTATACAAATGCAAGTTCTTTCTGTAGACATGCCATTTTTGACATCTAGCAATGTAGCAAAGGCGTTCTACATTCCAATTGGTCCTGAAATATGCCTCCAGACACAATATACTAATTTACTGAGATAATCCTAAGTCTTTATGATCATCAACAATCACTGACTAACAAGTATGATTGTTCACCTTGAACATTCTGTTTCACTGGTCATACACCTGTCAGACCAGGTGCAGGGTTGCTTTTCCAACTGCAAGCCCGTGACCAGCAAGCAGTGTGCTGCAAGGATTGGCGCTGGGTCCACTACTTTTTGACATTTATCGAAATCATTTGAATATAGGAGGAATGGCCAGTAACTCTGCAGACAACACCAAAATTAATGGTACAGTGAACAAAGAAGGTGATCTCAAAGTACAACAGGACCTTGACCAGATGGGCCCAGTAGTGGCAGCTGAGTTCAATTTAGATGCATGTGAGGTGTTGCATTTTGGAAAGGCAAATCAGTGAAGGACTTATACACTTAATGGCAGGGTCCTGGGGAATGTTGCAGGTAGACAGGAGTGTGAAGGTGTTTAGTACGCTTGCCTTTATTGATCAGTATACTGACTATAGGAGTTGGAATATCATGTCATGGCTGTACAGGGAACTGCTTAGGCTAATTTTGGAATACCGCTTTCAATTCTGGTCTCCCTGCTATGGGAAAGATGTCAATAGACTTAAAGGGTTCAGTAAGGATTTACAAGGATGTTGCTAGGGTTGGAGGGTTTGAGCAACAGTCAGTTCTGCAATAACGTGGTAGTTCCATTCACATGCAATCCTGTGTTAGAAAAAAAACTGCGTAATAGCAGCATCATTTAAACTAATGGGGCTGGAACCTCATTAAAACCAATACATGCTTTAAAAGTTTGCACTTTAGAAACAGTGCCCCCAATTCATCAATCCAGTTTCAACCAATTTGTGTTAACCAAACACTCATTATAGCAGAACGATCTGTATAGGAAGAGGTTGATTAGACTGCTACTATTTTCCCAGGAGCAGAGGCGGAGGGGTGACCTCTGAGGTTTATAAAATCATGAGGGGCATGGATGGGGTGAATAGCCAAGGTCTTTTCCTAGCATAGGGAAGTCTAAAACTAGACAGCATGGATTTAAGGTGAGAGAGGAGAAAGATTTAAAAGGGACCTCAGGGACAACTTTTTCCACACAGAGTATGGTGCAACATATGGAATGAGATGCCCGAGGAAGTGGTGGAGGCTGGTACAATTACTACATTTAAAAGGCATCTGAATGGGTATATGAACAGGAAGGCATAGAGGGATATGGGCCAAATGCTGGCAAATGGGACGAGATGAATTTAGGGTATCTGGTTGCCATGGACAAGTTGGATCAAAGGATCTGTTTCTGTATTGCACATCTCTATGACACTATCGCTCATGCAATACAACTATATTGAATTCTGGTCATCACCAACAATGAGTTGAAAACTGCAAATAGAAGTCCAGAGAGTTGTGATAAAGGCAACAGAAAATTAAACCAAGCAATCTAAACAAATCATTAAAGATTAAAGCCTAAAAAAAGTATGAAAGTAATCAGTTGTAACTAAATTAGATTATTTTAATTAGTCATACAGCATAGAAACAGACCCTTCGGCCCAATCTGTCCATGCTGACCAGGTTTTCTCAATTGAACAAGTCCCATTTGTCTGCATCTGGCCATACCCTCAAAACCTTTCCTATCCATGTAACTGTCCAAATGCCTTTTAAATTATTTAATTCTACTCGTCTCTACTGCCTCCTCAAGGAAACCAAATACGTAATGCCAGATAATACAGATTTGATTTATAGAAGTGAATTTAAAACAGCAAAAAAGAAAAAAATAAGTTTTCCCAATAATATTGTAGAATTGATTACATCAATTAAAGAAGGTTACGTTAGCTTGCATGGAGACAGACAACAGTTTTGTCACATAAACCCATAAACGTTCATGAAATTTCCAGGATTTTCAAGAGCTAATTGTTTGTTTTGAGTACCGCCAATCAAGCTAAAGATTAACATGTTAGGAACATGAAAAACATAATCGGATGCAAGAACAGAGCAGGCTACTGGAGCACACAGCTCCAATTAGTCAGCTTTCTTCAAGCACACAAAACCAATCATATTGCCCCAATTAAACCTGAATTATGTGTGGCATCTATTTTACCCTTCTCTACGATCAGTACCATTTGTCTAGTTAATGTACTATCTAATATAGCTCTTAATGAGAAGACCAGCAAATGTCTCAGGTTCAATCCGTGATCTGTGTGAAATTAATATCCGAGCAGAGGCATTGCAATTGACATCAACGCAGGAAAAGAATCAATCAGCTAGAATTTTTATTAAAAATTTATTCACGGGATGAGGACGTGACTGGCCAGGCAGCATTTATTCCCATCCCTAAATACCCAAAGGGTCTGGAGTCACACGTAGACCAGACCAGGTAAGAATGGCAGTTTCCTTCCCTAAAAGACATTAGTGAAACGGATGGGTTTTTCCAACAATTGGCAATGGATTCATGATCATTAGACTCTTAATTCCAGACCTTTTTTTTAAATTTGAAGTCAAATACCACCACCTGCAGTGACAGGATTTCAATCCGGGTCCCGGAACATTACCTGGGTCTCTGGGTTAACAGTCCAGCAATACTACTGCTAGGCCATCGCCTCCTACTCAAGATAGCTATGAAACCACTAATCAGGTTTGGGTAATGCATTTCCCACAATCAAAAGTGTCTTCTGGCATATTCGAAAAATTGGGTATTCAACAATGCATTTCAGGGCTTAGGAACTAATCCCAGAGAATCAGTACTTTTGGATGATAAGTGCTGAAAATTGGGGGAAGGGGAAGGAGTGAAAATCTGTGGAAAATTATATAGGCAATGAAAAGTATTTTCGAAAAGAAAAAAGGCTTCTCAAAAAAGACTCCATTTTCTCAATTAGCCAGTTATGTTTATTGGAAATGAATAGGAATCACCTGGTGGTTCACATAAAACGCAATATTGTTTAAAGTATTTGTCATATTTGCCCTTTTAAATAAAGTTTCCTGTGACATAGATCATTATAGGTTGCTCCCAGAGAGATACAAAATTTGGATAAAAGCATTTGTGCTCAGATACCATCGCACGTCAAAATTATTTTCTATTGTTAGCAATTATCTGCTGAACTAGTTACTCCACATTTCAAAACATTCATCAGTTCACATAGATTAAACTGTCTTTTGGCACAAAATATACAGAAAATAGTCAACTGACAATAAGTATTTACAGTAAATGAACTATATTCATGTTCATTTTTGATTCATTTTCAAATAAACATTTTTTTAAAACAAAATAATTATGCAATCAAGAAATAACAAAAACAAAACTCTCAAAAGAATGTGTCAGGACAGGTTTGGTTTTTAAGAAAAAATTGACAGTTAACATTATGCTCACACGCTTATACACTACACAGAGATTCAACGAAAGATTATCTACAGGATATCTTGTCTCAAATGGGCCATTCTACACTGCATTCTCACTCTCTTTGGCATATTTAAGCCAAAACCATTTCTATTTAATTTTTCATAGCTTTTAACACAGAATTGCTCATCTCCAACCCTAGTGTATGGGCAGATTGAACATATTTGCTTAGATATCACCAGTAATTACACTTCACAAAATCAAATGATCAGTTATCAAGCATGTTGCTCTGTCCATCCAAGCCCCAGGTTAGCAAAGGCACTGTACAAACATGACTTCTTTCTTACGACTGGTTACATACTCATTAAGCACAAGTATCAGAGCAAAAATCCAAAACACAAATTACAACTGCAAGTGCAGATGCCAAAGCTGGAGTAGAGTTAGATTAATAAGGAGAAAGTGAGGACTGAGGATGCTGGAGACCAGAGTTGAAAAATATGGTGCTGGAAAAACACAGTAGGCCAGGCAGCATCCGAGGAGCAGGAGAATCGACGTTTCGGGCATAAGCCCTTCTTCAGGAATCGCCGCATCTGCTCCCAGGAGGAACAATTCCACTACCGAACAACCCAAATGGCCTCCTTCTTCAAAAACCGCAATTTCCCCTCCGACGTGGTCGACGATGCTCTCCACCGCATCTCCTCCACTTCCCGCTCCTCCGCCCTTGAACCCCGCCCCTCCAATCGCCACCAGGACAGAACCCCACTGGTCCTCACCTTCCACTCCACCAACCTCCGGCTACAACGTATCATCCTCCGTCATTTCCGCCACCTAAAAACAGACCCCACCAACAGGGATATATTTCCCTCCCCACCCCTATCAGCGTTCCGGAGAGACCACTCCCTCCGCGACTTCCTCATCATGTCCACACCCCCCACCAACCCAACCTCCACTCCCGACACCTTCCCCTGCAACTGCAAGAAGTGCAAAACTTGCGCCCACACCTCCCTCCAAGGCCCCAATGGATCCTTCCATATCCATCGCAAATTCACCTGCACCTCCACACACACCTTTACTGTATCGCTGCACCCGATGTGGTCTCCTCTACAGTGGGGAGACAGGCCGCCTACTTGCTGAACGTTTCAGGGAACACCTCTGGGGCACTCGCACCAACCAACCCAACCGCCCCGTGGCTGAACACTAACTCCGCCAAGGACATGCAGGTCCTTGGCCTCCTCCATCGCTAGACCCTGACCACACGATGCCTGGAGGAAGAGCGCCTCATCTTCTGCCCCTACCTTTTATCTCAGCCCGCCTGGCGCACCAGCCTCATTCCTGAAGAAGGGCTTATGCCCGAAACGTCGATTCTCCTGCTCCTTGGATGCTGCCTGGCCTGCTGTGTTTTTCCAGCACCACATTTTTCAACTTAAATCAATAAGGTACACACAACTTGCAATGGAAATAGAGGGGGAAAAAAATGACAGCTAGAGCTATTACATCTAATCGCTTGTTTATGAAGAATTTGAAACATAGAACAAAAAGGATTGAAGAGGGCAGAATGGTGGACATGATCTATATGGACTTCAGTCAGGCATTTGACAAGGATCCCCATGGGAGACTAGTTAGCAAGGTTAAATCTCATGGAATACAAGGAGAACGAACCATGGAATACAAGTGGCCCAAAAGATAGAAGACAGAGGGTGGTGGTGGAGGGTTATTTTTTAGACTGGAGGCCTGTGACCAGTGGAGTGCCACAAGGATCAATGCTTTCCACATTTTTCATCTACTTTTCATCATTTATGTAAATGATCTGGTGTGAGCATATGAGGTAGAGCTATTACGTTTGCAGATGACATCAAAGTTGGAGGTGTAGTGGACAGCGAAGAGGGTTACCTCAGATTACAACAGGATCTGAACCAGATGGGCCAATAGGCTGAGAAGTGGCAGATGGAGTTTAATTTAGATAAATGTGAGGTGCTGCATTTTGGGAAAGCAAATCTTAGCAGGACTTGTACACTTAATGGTAAGGTCCTAGGGAGTGCTGCTGAACAAAGAGACCTTGGAGTGTAGGTTCATAGCTCCTTGAAAGTGGAGTCGCAGGTAGATAGGATAGTGAAGGCATTTAGTATGCTTTCCTTTATGGATCAGAGTATTGAGTACAGGAGTTGGGAGGTCATGTTGCGGCTGTACAGAATATTTGTTAGGCCACTGTTGGAATAGTGTGTACAATTCTGTTCTCCTTCCTATTGGAAAAATGTTGTGAAACTTGAAAGGGTTCAGAAAAGATGTACAAGGATGCTGCCAGGGTTGGAGGATTTGAGCTATAGGGAGAGGTTGAATAGGCCGGGGGTATTTTCCCTGAAGCAAAGGCTAAGGGGTGACCTTCTAGAGTTTTATAAAATCATGAAGGGCATGGATAGGATAAATAGATGAAGGGTCTTCCCTGGGGTTGGGGAGTCCAGAACTAGAAGGCATAGGTTTAGGCTGAGAGGGGTAAGATATAAAAGAAACCTAAGGGGCAACTTTTTCACTCAGAGGGTGGTACATGTATGGAATGAGCTGCCTCAGGAAGTGGTGGAGGCTGGTACAATTGCAACATTTAAAAGGCATCTGGATAGGTATATGAATAGGAAGGGTTTGGAGGGATATGGGCTGGGTACTGGCAAATGGGACTAGATTGGGTTGGAATATCTGGTCGGCATGGACGGATTGGGCCGAAGGGTCGGTTTCTGTGCTTTACATCTCCATGACCCTATAACTGACCAAAAAGCAGGAAATCACAATAAAACAAGCAATTCAAAAAAAGGGATTAGGTTCATTCCTTTCATATACAATCAACATCAAAGCTTCCAAGTCAACATATTTAATCTTTGTTGGTTGTGCAGAAAAGATAATTAAGTAAAATTCCAAAATATTCATCTAGCATTTAAAATCATCTTTTTGGATTTCCACACACTTCAAACCCAAGCGAGATACTTCTCTTGCCTCTGTCCACACATATCTGTGGCCTACAAGTCCACCTAGTTATTTGTGAAAGGAATCAACAACTCTGTTTTAACTGTTTTAAATTGGATTTTCTTCCACAGATTGAATAGCATAAATGTGCTATCAGGTCAATATCTATTTTGCTAACACCTCAATCTTTTCCTTCTCTTTCATTCAATTGTTTTTGATTTTCCTCCACACGATTCAAAATGCTCTGTGAATTGTGCATGCCATGTTCCCCATTCCTGTTCATGTCTGGTGATAAAACAGGACCACATTTTCACAACAAAGCTTCATAAATAGTTAAATTATGAAGCCAAATGGAAAGAATTTGTTTGAGCACACACCCCTAGCCACTAAAACCTAACGTGTGTTCCTACTTCTGAAGATGGCACGTCACATTGGGTTACAGCTCAACAAATGATATGGCAGCACTCCAATACCCTTCTCAAGTGAACATTCTTTATGTATAAACTAAACCAGGAAACTGCTGGCAAGTTGTTCACAGATGATATTAAAACAGCAGGCATGGTAAATTGTTCTACATGCTAAAACTAACAGCACAATAATAGAGGATGAAATAAAACTGAGAAAATGTTAAGTGGCCAAATAAAGCAGCTATAGGCATTCAATGTCAGCAAATGTGTGGTTGTATATTTTGGCAAATTAGTAGTAATTATTAATCCTTTCTATGTGCAGGGTTGATGTGCTAGGTAAACTGACTAATTTGGAAAAGACCAGAGGGGTTTCAGGGTTTCAGTTCAAATACAGTAAAAGCAGGGATGCAATTGGATAAGGCCATTAAAAAAAGCTAATAGAATACTGTTTTATGGCAAGATGTAGGACTTATAAAAACTGAGATAATGTCAACCTACCTAAACCCAGAGTATTCTGTGTATATTTACAATCTTGCAATGTTTTAGCTCCACACTGAAGAAAGGATGTATGTTGAGTGAGTACAGCACAAATTTACTCTTAGCGATGTTTAAGTAGATTTGTAGCTCAGGTTGAGGTTCTGGATGTAGGTTTGCTCTGTGAGCTGGAAGGGCCGTTTTCAGACATTTCTTCACCATACTAAGTAACATCATTAGTGAGCCTCTAGATGAAGTACCTGTGGCATGGTCTGCTTTCTGTTTATGTGTCTTGGTTTCTTAGAGTGGGTGACATCATTTCCAGTTCTTTTTCTTCATAGGATGATAGATGGGGCCCAAATCGATGTATTTATTGATGGGGTTCTGGTTAGAATACCATACTTCTAGGAATTCTCATGCGTGTCTCTGTTTAACTTGTCCTAGGATGGATGTGTTGTCCCAGTCAAAGTGGTATCCTTCCTCGTCTGTATGTAAGGATACTAGTGATAACAGGTCATGTCTTTTTGTGGCTAGTTGATATTCATATATCCTGGTGGCTAGTTTCCTGCCTGTTTGCCCGATGTAGTGTTTGTTATGGTTCTTGCAAGGTATTTTGTAAATAATTTTGTAGATTTTATATTTTGTTTTGCTGGTTGTTTGTATAGTGTCTTTTAGGTCCATTGGCTGCTGTATATGTGTTGATAGGTTTGTGAGCTATCATGATGCCAAGAGGTCTGAGTAGTCTGGAAGTCATTTCTGATAAGTCTTTGATGTAAGGCAATGTGGCTAGAGTTTCTGGGTGAGTAGTGTCTGCTTGTTTGAGTTTGATGAAAAATCTGTGGACTGTGTTTATTGGGTATCCGTTCTTACTGAAGACATTGAAGCTATTTTTCTTCTGCTCTTCATAGTTCCTGGGTGCTGCAGTGTGTTGTTGCTTGTTGAAATAATGTCATGATGCAGCTCTATTTGTGGGTAATGGGATGATTGCTTCTGTAGTTAAGTATTTGATCTGTGTGTGTTGTTTTCCTGTAGAAACTGGTTTGAAGTTCCCCACTAAGTGTTTGCTCTACTCTGGCATTTAGAAATACCAGTTCGCCATCATTCTCCTCCTCTTGTTAATTTTATGCCAGTAAGGATATTGTTGATGGTGTTACAGGTTTTCTCTAATTTGTTCCGGTTTGCGATGACAAAGGTGTTATCCACATAGCGGACCCAAGGTTTGGGGTGAATAGTTGGGAGGGCAGTTTGTTTGAATCTCTGCATTACTGCTTCTGCTGGGAAACCTGATAATGGTAATCCCATGGGTGTTCCACTGATTTGTTTGTCGATCTTAATATTGAATGTGAAGTAAGTGCTAAGGCACAGGTCCACTAGCTTGATGACGTTATCTTTGCTTCACATCAGTTAACATCAACTTGGCCAAAGCAACACCTACTGCACTACTAGAAGAACCAAGTCAAACACCAGACAGCGCCAACTTCATCAGCAAAGATAACATTGGACAAACAGGCAGAAAACTCGCCACCAAGACACTTTAACATCAACTAGCCACCAAAAGACATGGCCCACTCTCACTAGTATCCTGACATACAGATGAAGGAGGACACCACTTTGACTGGGACAGCACATCCATCCTTGGACAAGCTAAACAGAGACACACATGAGAATTTCCTAATTGGAACTCCTTCAATAAACACATCGATTTGGACCCCATCTACCATCCTATGAGAAAAAGAACCGGAAATGATATCACCCACTAAGAAACCAAGACACAAATAGAAAGCAGGACATAACACTAGCGCTTCACCAGAGACTCACTGATGTTGTTACCTAGTATGGTGACAAAATATCTGAAAATAAACGTTTTAGCTCCAAGCTTACACCCAAATTTACTCTGATGGTACGTTAAAACCAAAAACTGAATGCACACAAAGTTGTGCCAGTTTATATTAGAACTGTGCAGTATGTTTAAAATTATGAAGCTAAGGACAGGAAAGATAGAAACAGACTGTTTCCAGTCATCTAGAATGAAGCTACGTTGACATAAAAAGGGTTCATGATTATGGGACTTTTAAAATTTTTGTCCTCTAGCTCCACTTATTTGTTGGAAACAACTTATTTTAAGAGAATTCATGCAAGGGATTCAGTACACAGAACAAGAGAATTTTTTTTAAAGTCACTGAGCAACATGAATTGTGAAATCAGGATTTATAATTGAAGGAGAGATCACATCATTATTTAGGAATAGATTAAGTAGGTGGTTGAACAAAAAAAGATATGGGAAAAAGATATGCACATGGTAATTAGTACAGTGCTGTTGTGGAGGGTAAACACCATTAAGGACTTGTCAGGATGAAGAGCAAGTTTTAACATGAATATCAAATATTTCTATGTATTCAACCATGCAAGGTATTGGGAACATTATTGCAAAACTAGATTCTGTCCCCATCCATTAAACATAGAGTTGATTTTGTGTGCTTAACTGATGCAAGTCATTAAAGACAGATGGCCAGGAGAAAAAGGTAGAAGAAAAGTTCATTAAGATGATTTTCCTGTTGTGAATATGTCTGCTTGCTATCTCTAGAAGCCCTCATAAGCAGTCATTAATGTGGAACTGAGTTCTGCAGGCCCAGTTACAGTACACATTCAATTCCAGTCTATGCTGAGTTAGGTAATGGCAGCTGCATAACGACAGGCCTGCAGTCACCAAACCAGCTAGATTCCAAAGACTGTTATTCCTCTGTAATTATTATTTATTAAAACTGGGACCCAGTTCCACACTATTGTTTCATCCCTTGAAATGCATACTTTCCCTCTGGATTGAAAATCTCATCTCTATTGGCTATAAAGCTACTAAAGCTGGTTTCAATAATTTCAAATGCAATAAGATGTAGACCAAAGCACAAAAACTGTGGTCACAAGACCCTTGGATTGTGGAAATGCGTCAGTCAATGATGATCAGAGAGAATGTAGTAATGTTGCACTGACTTAAATTTATACAAACTTGCAAGTACAACCGCCTGAAGGAGCAGCACTCCAAAAGCTAGTGCTTCCAAATAAACCTGTTGGACCTGTTAACCTGGTGTTGTATGATTTTTAACTTCTAACTTTAGTGACATTCTTGTGGTCATGTGATCATAATTTTAAGCCGTTATACTGCCAATGTGTCATTGCATGACTGATTTTCTTCATTCGCAGATCAACATAATCATGGAACATATGCTGTAAAGAAATTAGCCAGCATATTCCATGCTTGTAATGGTTCAGAAGACCTGCTGGAAACTGAAGATTATACAATAAAAACAAAAACTCTGCACACTGCAACAAGTTAGTTTTTATTATAGTGAAACATCCCAAAGTTCTGGGGGTAACAAAAGGTTTCACCAGATGAGCTGCCATGGGGCTAGAGTTCAACAATGACACAATGAAAGTAAGCAGTTGTAAAACTAATGCAAATATGTAGCCAGAAACTTACCATGGAATCAAACACAACTCAACACAAAAGGTGCCAAGCAATCCTAGTTTGCTCAATAATCGGCAGGGCTGGAAACAGGAAATGGATTTTAAAGTAGGGATCAAACAGCATGGCCTCATTCTTCTTAACATTTAGCTGGAGCAAGTTCCTACTTATCCAATAGCGAATTTCTGACAAGCAGCATGACAGATCAAAAGGGAGATGAGGTGATGCTGAGTGTCGTCAGAATACCTATGAAGCAGCTGTAAAGGAGAAGATGTAGGTTGGAAACAAAAAAGAAAAGGATCAAGGATAGAAACTTCAGCAATTCTTAACTCGAGAGGTGAGCAGTGCAGATTGGGGGAAACTATTCCATGTGGTCGTCTATAAATTGGCATCAATAAAAATGCAACCAAACAAGATCAGTTCCAACCAGCAGGATGACACTGTAAAGGTGATGAGAGGAGGTGGCTGTGGTTAACTGTAAAGAACAATGAAGGAATGGCAAAGACAACTTTTTTTTATAATCACAGCAGAAAACACATAGTATAAACCAAAAACAAAAGATAAGTAACCATGGAGTCAGTAGTGAGGAAATTTAATAAATTTGTATTAGAGAAATGCAAGGGACTAAAAGCTGACAAAACCCAGGACCTGATCGTCTCCATCAAGGATACAGCTGGAGAATGAATACACTGCTTACAAAATTTCTATTCACATTCCAAAATTCCTAAATCATTCGTCCTGGCAGATTGCAAGTTAACACTACTATACAAATTAGGGACCTTGTGGCAGTGATACAGCCATCTCTAAGAGCCAGAGGTTTGGGGTTAAATCATACTCCCAGAGACTTGTCATAACACATCCATACATACTGACTTTAAAAAAAAAGTCACAATTCAAGAATGAAGGGAAAGAACAATACTGTAAACCACAGTCAATTAATTTGACATCATCGATAAAATACTGGAATCTTCTTTTTCCTCTAGATTCCTTCCCACCTTGATGCAAAGCTGTACCACTCACTTCTACTGGAATTTATCAGGAAGGAAAGTTTACCTAGAAAATCATAGGTCTTTGTTGAGACTGTCAGAAATACAGTGCACATAGTCATTTCCATATCTAAGCAATGGCATACTAGTCTCTGACAATACAGCAAAGGGGTGCTAGATTCACTTCTCAAATAATGGGGTGTCCTATAGCCCAGTAAAATGGACTTATATCATCTGGAGTTGAGAAGGATAAGTGATATAATTGAAACATAAAACTCTTGATCAAATGGTCACAGGACAGTGGTTCCCCTGATGGGAGGGATTTAGAAGATGGAGGCACTATCTTAGGATAATGGTTGATACAGTTAGGACTGAGAGGAGAAAGCCTTCCATTTGAGGGGTATCAATGCTTGTCCTTCTCTAGGCCAGATGGATGCTCTATCACTGAGTACCTTCAACGCTGAAGCAGACAGATTTTGGTCTCTCAGGAAATCAAGGGATAAAAGTAGCAGCCAACAGGTAGGAGCAAGACTCAAGGGGCTGCATGGTCTACTTCAGTTTTGATTTCTTATGTTTAGTCACAGCCTTTAAAAAAAGCTATCAGTGACTTTGGCAAGGGCTCTCAGTATATTGACAATGCTGGAAACCTGACCAGAGATTTTCAAAAGATGGGTCTTGATTTCAGAAGAAACAAGCATTCATGGACTTGAGATGAAAGATAGGTTTCAAATTGGGCAATAGTAGCAAGGACAGAGGAGTTAAAGGTGCGATTTTATTTTGAGACAAATAATGACAACATATTTGAAGAATAGCAGGCCGAAGAGGAATCTGTCAACAAGATTAGCTAAGATGACGATAAGGAAAGGAAATTGAATGGTCATCAGTTTGGTCACAAGATCGAAAAAGGAAGAGTCGAAACTCATAGACAACATAACTAACATCTTCAATGTGATGTGGACTCATTGTTGGACAATAGCATGGAGGATTTCGTGATGAAAGAATATGGGATAACATCCACTACCTAGAACTGGCATAAGCTGCGTCGAGCCAGCCACTGGACAGTACGTCCCTTCGAGTCCACCACTAGTTAGTGTGCGGAGTTCACACCAGGAGTTGTGTGCTCAAAACATGCCTTAAGAATAAGAAATTCCCTGTCATCCCGTGAATCTGTGAATTTCTCTCCCTAAGATAAAGGAACGTGGTAGATTGATCAGTAAACTTGACTTGGCTCACCTTCCATTTTGCTGATATGAGAAAGAAAATGGGTTGGGCAAAAAAAATACAATAAATTCACTAAGGAACACACTCATTCTTAATAGCCACCTACTTTCCCCCACTGAAATCTTGCAGTTTAGACCAAGGCAATTTCCAAGGAAGAAACATCGTGGAATGAGAGGGCATGATTGAACCATGCAACAGTGAACTCACAACCACTGGACTCATACTAACTACTCCAGAAAATTGAATGCACTGAGCACTACTGAGGGTGCACTGCCACAGATGTTATCTTTTAGATAAAACGTTAACCAGCAGTAAAAGTCAAAGTCAATGAGTTTTACTCAGGTGGACTCAGAAGGTCCCATGATTAAATTTGAAAAAAGAGCAGGAGAATTCTCCAGGAATTTTTCCCAACATTATTGCTTAATCAACATCACTAAAGTATTCATCTGACAGAATCGTGCTGGGTGTGAACCGTCTGCTTCATTCTCCTCAATGATAATAGTGTCTACAGTTAAATAGTACAACATTAACAAAAAAAAACACATGAACACTCGGAGGTAAACGCATGATAACTAAAACTCTCACTGTTGAGCAAAAGAGACTGCTCTTCTCACCTTAACTTTAAGGTGTGCTATTTGGAAAGGATGGGGGAGATTTAAATGTACAATGCTGAGCTGCAGTTATGAATAAATTCTTCGCAATCTGAAATTAGAAAGTGTTGATTCTCTCACACTGATGAGCACAAACAAACATTTATCAATTCAAGTCCAAAGACAGTATAGAGGAAAGTAAAATGCCAACTCCAGTTGCACTGATCTTGGTCAAGTGTAGTATGAACATCTGTTTTTCTTGAAGGATTTGCAGCCCACTCCACTTGACAGGGGCTGACGAACAATTAGGTGTGTGTGTACACACTGGTAGAGGTACAGAATGCTGGCAAAACCCTCAAACCAAACCACAAAATCAACAAGTCCTTCGCTTTTGAGACAGGGTCGAGTTTAAGTTGCTCTTGCAATAGATTAATTAAACCCAAAGATGTCAGAAATGTCAATCAAGGAAAGGAATTAAACGTTCCCTATAAATATTATATTTATTTATTCCTTTTTTTTCCTCTTCCTTGTTGGAGCTGCCTAACCATATTGCAACTCCATTTATAGGGGCTGATAGCTTTAGCTTAGTTGGCTGAACAGCTGGTTGTGATGCCGAGTGACGTCAAAGTGGGTTCAGTTCCCACACCAGCTGTGGTTACTGCGAAGGACTCTCCTTCTCAACCTCTCCCCTTGTCTGAGGTGTGTGGTTTTCAGTTTAAACCACTACCAATCATTTCTCGCGAATGAGAGTTGCCCTAAGATCTGGTAAGATTATGGCAACTCTATTTTCCCTTTAATGACTGTCTTCGATATCTCCTGTGTCATATTTCCCTAAAATATTCTAAACACCTGAAGAAGAATTGTAGAGAGGATGCTTTTGTTGAGTTGGAAGCATATGAATTGCTCTTTAAGACGACCAGCATTAGTCATGATGGGCCAAATAGCCACCTTATATACTATAACAATTCTATGGTTTCATGGAGACTAACTGAATGTGGTTCTATCAGAGGCAAACTTGATCCTGTAGCCAACCAATGTACAGACAGGAGCACAGTGCAGCAGAAGACACTGGCCAGTAATTCGGAGTGGAAACCTTGTTGTTTATTTATTTTTAATTCCCACAACTCTTCTGCCAATGGAAACACTTTTTTCGTATTTACTCAATCATAACCATTCATGACTTTGAGCACCTTTCGTAATCTTCCTCAAAATGTCTGTTAAGAAAAGCCTCAACTTCTCACAAAACTGAAGCCCTCCCGTTCCTGGTACCATTCTCGCAAAATCTCTATACCGTGCTCGCCAATAACTGGGCATCCTTTCCAAAAGCACTGCAGAGATTTGAACCACTTTAGTTGAGGCCCAATGTTTGGGAATAGTGTCCCAGAGTTTATAGTCCTTCAGCCTACAATGCATCAGTATAAATCAGGAAATCCCACGTTCTTAGGAAGAAAATGGTCAGAAAATCATGTACTGACGTGCTTCGGAATTTTCCAACATTGCTCCCAGCCATGCACCAAGCAACATACTAGTAAATTCTGATACAGTATCTGATTGTAGCAGCTCTTCCAGCTTCCTGGCTGAGATCAGAAAACGCAGCACCATCCAGGAATCAATCCTGGAGTTTTCCAAATTTCATGGCCTATACCTCGAGTCTCACCTCTACCAATATCTTCACTTCTTCCTTACCTTCACCCATCACAGTATTTTGCTTTTTGCTATTCAGAGGTACAAGAAGAAAATGGTAGCTTAATCTCAAAGGTATTTGCAGCCTGTATAAAAAAAACTAGAAACACTAATTATTTAATCCCTCCTTACCTCAGCACAGAGAGAGAAAAATGTCAAGTTCAGTCTTGAACTCAAAGTTCCAATGTCCAACTACTATTTAAGAAATTACCAGGGCACACTCAAAAATTAGTCAACAGTGAACCTCTACAGTCTTCTGAAATATTGTGCGTCAGGGATCACCAGAAAATTAATGCTTTAGCTTTCGTGATATCTTCTTTGAACACTGGAATCAACTTCCACTTTATTACACCTGAGGGATGTTTTTACATTACAGGCATTATACAAAAATAAATACATGTTATTATTTAGGATTATAAACCAAAATGAAACAAACTCCAGCTATACAAACTAAGATAATTTGCACAAGGATTTTATACAAGAGTTTCCCAGGTTAAACTGATGCAAACATCTCATGACTAGATAAGCACAATACTGGGCCCCTCTTTATCAGGTTTCTGATCCCTGACTGATTTGCTTAAGTGAAAGCCTTGCATTCAAGTTCGGAATTAATGCATGAATACAAGAGGCCTTTTAAGGGATGTTTTCCTGTTTTTAGGCTGCACCTTTTTTTCTGTAGTTGTGTGCTTATATTAGGAGTGATGCATTTATGAGTTTCAATTTTCATAGTTGTGTGATACTCATTTTTAATGTTTTATCTATTTCTCAGCAGGAGTGCACCAATAGGAGATATAATTTTGTGCATTATTGGGCTGTACAGTTCAGACAGGAAATGACCTTGGTTGCAGTTGCCATGACATCCTTTTGGTTGCATTCAGTTTTTTTGAAGATGAAAAGAGCTGGCAACCTTTTGAAAATAAGCCACTAATTGGAAATGGCTGGGAGAGAGCAAGGATTTGAGTGTGATGAAACCCAGAAGAGAAACTCCAACAGCTGTGATTTTTACGATTGCTTGAATCCATTCTAATGCCCTCCAAGGCCAATGCAACTCAAATATATAGGTTTATAAGATACTCTCAGGTCTGGTGCGGAGGGAAGCAGGGGAAAAGAAAATTAAATGAGAGCTAGTAAATGTTCATGTTTCTGGTATTCTACAAACTACAGATTACAATTGGAAGTCACCAAGGACTCTGTTTTAGTGGTATTCCAGTGTTATTTATGGATTAAAAAGCAAACTTACCAAAAACAAGACAACTTATTTTTAAAAATCAATCCAGTAACATACATTCTATAAGTGAACAGTATTCTCCAAATAGTGCAATGGAAAAATTCGAGAGAGTGTAGTACTTAACCATTAAAAACTAAATGTTTCAAGATTTGGTTTTGGTTTCACATAGAGTTTCTCACAAGTGATTCAGTACTCTATTAGAACTCTTGGTTTGAAGTAAGGGAGAACAGAAGCGGCACTCAGTCAGGATTTCTCTCCATTTCTGCTTATTAAACAATGACCACTGAAACACTTCCCCACCAAATACGGTGTGGGAATAAGAGACATATCAGACTCAAAACATTCAATCCATTTCTCTCTCCACAGAGTTAAAAATCATACAACACCACGTTATAGTCCAACAGGTTTTATTGGAAGCACTAGCTTTCGGAGCGCCGCTCCTTCATCAGGTGGTTGTGGAGGGCACAGTTGTCAGACACAGAATTTATAGCAAAAATTTACAGTGTGATTGATGTAACTGAAATTATACATTGAATAATACCTTAATTGTTTGTTGAGGCTTTCATCTGTTAGAATACTATGATAGTTTCACTTCTTTCATGTGTAAATCACAAAACCTTTTTTTAAAAAGTTGCATTCTCCAGTTAACTGTAACAATGGGTGTTAGCTAGACAATATGTTGAAGGTGTTAGCCCCCTGTGTTCTCTGTCTTTGCCATAATGTTTAGACTGATAGTAAACTAAAAAGTGAGATAACAGAGTTTTACATGAATTCATGCAGTTTTTGAGCAAAGTACAATGTAACTCTGCAAGTCCAAATTCACCCCACAAACATATATGTATATGCGTGTGTGAGTGTGTGAGTGTGTGAGTGTGAGAGAGAGTGTGAGAGAGAGTGTGAGAGAGAGTGTGAGAGAGAGTGTGAGAGAGAGTGTGAGAGAGAGTGTGAGAGAGAGTGTGAGAGAGAGTGTGAGAGAGAGTGTGAGAGAGAGTGTGAGAGAGAGTGTGAGAGAGAGTGTGAGAGAGAGTGTGAGAGAGAGTGTGAGAGAGAGTGTGAGAGAGAGTGTGAGAGAGAGTGTGAGAGAGAGTGTGAGAGAGAGTGTGAGAGAGAGTGTGAGAGAGAGTGTGAGAGAGAGTGTGAGAGAGAGTGTGAGAGAGAGTGTGAGAGAGAGTGTGAGAGAGAGTGTGAGAGAGAGTGTGAGAGAGAGTGTGAGAGAGAGTGTGAGAGAGAGTGTGAGAGAGAGTGTGAGAGAGAGTGTGAGAGAGAGTGTGAGAGAGAGTGTGAGAGAGAGTGTGAGAGAGAGAGAGAATGTCCAAATCATCTCTCCACAGATGTTGCCTCGTCACACTGTTTTATTTAAACATAGCATGAGTCTGGGTTGTGATTTTGGATTTACAACAGTTATTCACTGGACTCAAAGTTAACACAATAGATTCTTACTCTAACAACAGGAGGTGAGAAATTGGGAGGACTTTTCCTTCAAAGAACATACTACATACAAAATATTCCCCACAGTATTTGGATATCAACATACTTGATTTGACTGCTAATAAAAATGTAAATATTTGCACAAATATCAATGATGTTAGATTGGTAAATGAAGATGGAGAAGACCATAAAATCAAAGACTGATCTTGTGTTAATGCCAATACTTCTGTTGATTTTCGAAATCGAGTCAAGTTGTACATTTATGCTTCCTGAGATGTATGTGAAGTTGATATGTACCATTTATTGACCAATAGCATGAGTTTCTGCTCTTAACGCTCAAGTTATATAATGAAAATATTGGTAAGGAGGTGAAACCTGACAGAACAAGGTAAGACACTAGACTTTCAACCTATGGGATTATTGTACTACAGCCAGTGTTGTACAATACTTTATGGTAGCCAGTCACCATCAGGATTGTTTGGTTTGTCTGCATTACATTTCTTGTAAAAACTGTAGGATTTCTTAGCAAAAGTCTGAAGCAAAAGCCCCCTGTAAATTCCAAATAGTTAAGCCTGTCTCCTCATTTTTAACCCCCTTCGCTTCCTGGATCCCTCTCTGGAGATTATAGGAGTAACTTCTAGTAAATTATTCCCCTTGATGGAGAAGGTTTCATCTGGAATGCAGGAACTAATGAAGCACAGCTTTTGAAATGCGCACTGCAGCATGTGGCTGTTTTATGAATAATCAAAGTCAGACTTTGCACACATCATTTTGTTTTCAGGATTGTAAAATGTACACATTTGCTGTTACCAAAGCAAAGCATGTGCTGTGCCCTTTCTTTGATAAGGGAATGAGCTTCTTATCCTTTTTAAAAAACATATATTTTTATTGAAAAAGAAGTTTGTTTTTGGATATTAAAACAAACCACAACAATTCACAACAGTATAAAGAAACCCACTAAATTACACAAATAATAGCTAACAACTAACTTAAAAAAAATCATGATAATCATACGACTTAGCGAAACAAAGTTATAGCCCTCGATCATAAATTTATACATATTCATGTGTTCGTAGTTCCTCCTCTCTGGATACCAGATCCATTAAACAGAATCATCATGGCTATATAAAGGCCCTTATTAATATAGAAGACACATCTGTGCCCAGGTAGTCCAAAAAGGACAGCCATATTTTGTAGAAATTGTCCGATTTATCGTGCGCCATGCTTGTGAGAAAATCCAAGGGAATGTGCTCCATTACTAGCTTACGCCAGCCCGACAACGCCGGGGGATTCCTAGACAGACACCTACCCTAACAGAATGCTCTTTCTCACACAAAAAGTGAGGATACTGAAAAGCTTTTATTTGTGCATTTCTAAAGGAGATCCATTAGCTAGGCCAAGAGGAGGAGATACTGGGTCCATCTCCATCTCTGTCCCCAAGACCCTCTTTATGCCTGGAGCCTATAGCAAGACAGAGACAATGATTGAGAGTACCCCTACTCATTTTGCACTTGGGACATATTGAAGATACTCTGACTTTAAATTTTGAGTCATGATCTGGAGCCAAGTGGACCCTGTGGAGAATCTTCAATTGCAAGGCATGGGTCCTATTGCAAATCCAGTTCTTTCTTGCATTCTCCTGGATATCCTCCCATGCCGCAGTGGAGATCGCAGCACTCAGTTCCCTCTCCCATACCTTACAAAGCTGTTCAGTCTTGTCAGAGGAGCCCTCTCCCAGTAGGTGAGAGAGAGTACTGACAGAAGGCGTATTTTAGCACTAAGAACCCTCTTCTTTATTTCTGATCTATAAGAGTCAGTTAGGAGCATAGTTCTTCTTTGAAGATTGTCCCTGATTTGGAAAAGGTGGAAGAGATCCCTGCTAGGTAACTCGCATTTCTGAGCTAACTGGGCAAAAGACATCAATCAGGTCACCCAGACAAGATGCACCCCTAGCTGCCCAAAGTTTAAATCCCAAGTCCATCATCCCCACTTGAAAACCCAGCATACCAACTATGGGTATCAAAAAAGATGTTTTAGCAACATTGCCCTCACTCTGTCACATTCCCCTCCATGTTTTAACAGTATTGGGCTGTGACAATATTCCTTAACTGTCCTCATTTTATCCAAGAACAGTAAGCTAGTAAGGGGACATCTTGCCTGAGAAGTTTCAATGTCTAACCATAGTGAGAAGGGGTCCCCCCCCCACGCAAGATAACGAGCTTAATTGATAGTTTTAATATCCAGGAGGTTTACTCCTCCCAATCTGTGGGGTTGCTGTAAATTAGCTCGTTTAATAACGGGCCGCTTGCAGCACCAGATGAAAGAACCGAACCAGCCATTCAATCTTCTGAATGTTTGTTTAGTAAAGATCAAGGGGAGCGTTCGCATAGGGTACAGCAGGTGCGGGAGAATGTTCATTTTAATGAGGACTATCTGACCTATTCAACGGATCAGAAGCCCCTCCCATCTTTTAAGGTCTTGCTTAATTCTGTCGAAAAAATGGGCAAAGTTGGTTTTAAATAGCCAATCAAACACAGGAATAGTGAATATACCCAAGAAAAGAAAACCATCCTGTGACCATTAAAGGGGAAATCAAGATTTGCCCTCAGGGCCAGGCATTTTCGGAGGCCACCCATGGGCATGGCCTCTGATTTTGCAAAGTTGATCTTGAAACCCACCAAACGAATTAATGCATTGTATCACGAGGTACCGAACCGGTTGGGTTCGACAAAAAGGCATGAACATCATCCGCATACAATGCAATCTTGTGACTTTGTCCCCACTTCCGGAGCAGATATATTGGGATTTCTATGTAATTGCCTCCTCCAGCAATTCAAATCACCAGTGTGAAAAGCAACAGTGATAAGAGACAACCCTGTCAACTAACCCTAGGGATATTAAAATTGCTTGACTGCACACTATTGGTGAGAACCGCAGCGAGAGGGTCACCATAAAGAACCCTTACCCAACTTATAAAGACCTCACCCAAGCCAAATCACTTTAAAATATAACAAAGGTATGGCCACTCGACCTGATTAAACATCTTCTCTGCTTCGAAAGAGATCACCAATCCCTGTACTGACTGTGGTTGGATCACATTAAGTAACCTCCTGACATTATTAGAGGATCTGCAGCCCTTTATAAAACCATCTGAACCTCCTTAATAATAAAGGACAGCACAGTTTCCAGTCTTAGTGCAAGAGTCTTAGATAGGATTTTGAAAGCGACACTCAGAAGTGAGATCGGCTTATAGGAAGCACAATCCTACAGGGCCCTCCCTTTTTTAAGGGAAAGAGAGAGGTCTGCCTCCCTTAAAGATGGTGAAAGGAGGCAACGACTGTGTGAACCATTAAACATAACTAAGCATACAAAGTGCCAAAGGCACTGATCAGGGGAATTTACCCCATTCAACATGGGCACCCACACATTGGTTTGGATGGCTGGCAGGATTTTGCAAAGAAACAAAGAAAGTTTACAGCCCAGGAACACGCCCTTCGGCCCTCCAAGCCTGAGCTGATCCAAATCTACTGGCTAAACCTGTCGCCCAATTCCTAAGGATCTGTATCCTTCTGCTCTCCACCTACTCCTGCATCTGTCCAGACACATCTTAAATGAATCTACCGTGCCTGCCTCTACCAGCTCCACACACCCACCACCCTGTGTGTGAGGTACTTGCCGCATGTATCCCCCTCAAACTTTCCACCTCTCATCTCGAAAGCGTGACCTCATTATTGAATCCCTCACCCTGAGAAAAAGCTTATCTCTTGCCACCCTGTCTATACCCTTCATGATTTTGTAAACCTCAATCAGGTCCGCCCTCAATCTCCTTTTTTCTAATGAAAACAAACCTAATCTACTCAACCTCTCTTCATAGCTAGCACCTTCCATAACGGCAACATCCTCGTAAACCTTGTCTGCACCCTCTCCAAAGCGTTCACATCCTTTTGGTAATGTGGCAACCAGAACCGTACACAATATTCTAAATGCAGCCGAACCAATGTCTTGTACAATTTTAACATGACCTGCCAGCCTGCTCTTATACTCAATATCCCGTCCGATGAAAGCAGGCATACTATATGCCTTCTTGACCACTCTATCCATCTGTGCAGCAACCTTCAGGGTACAATGGACCTGCACTCCCAGATCTCTCTG
>NC_057720.1:58164174-58184791 GCF_004010195.1 Chiloscyllium plagiosum
CTGGTCACCTTTCTCAATTTCGAGAAACTCCCTTCAACTACTACTCTGTCTCCTGTTGCTCAACCAGTTCTTTATCCACCTAGCTAGAACACCCTGCACACCATATGACTTCACTTTTGCTATCAGTTGACCATGGGGAACTTTATCAAATGCCTTACTAAAGTCCATGCATATGACATCAACAGCCCTTCCTTTATCTATCAACTTGGTCATTTCTTCAAAGAACTCTAAGTTGGTAAGGCACGATCTCCCTCGCACAAAACCATGTTGTCTATCACTGATAAGCCCATTCTTTTCTAAACATAAATAGATCCTATCCCTCAGTATCTTCTCCAGCAACTTTCCCACCACTGACGTCAGGCTCACTGGCGTGTAGTTACCCGGAATATCCCTACTACCCTTCTTGTACAGGAGGACAACATGAGCAACCTTCCAGTCCTCCGGCACCTCACCGGGGTTTAAGGATGCCACAAAGATATCTGTCAGGGCTCCAGCTATTTCTTCTCTTGCCTCCCTCAGCAACCTGGGATAGATCCCATCCAGTCCTGGGGATTTGTCCACCTTAATAACCTCTAGACTACCCAAGACATCTTCCCTACTTATGTCAATGTGATCCAGACTAATCAATCTTCTATCTCTAATCTCAACATTCATCATGTTCCTCTCCTCAGTGAACACTGATGCAAAGTAATCATTTAGAATCTCACACATTCTCTCAGGTTCGACACACAGCCTTCCTTCATTATCCTTTAGTGGACCAATCCTTTCTCTAGTTACCCGCTTGCTTCTTATATAAGAATAAAATGCTTTGGGATTCTCCTTAATTCTGCTTGCCAAAGCTATTTCATGACCCCTTTTAGCCCGCTTGATTCCCCGTTTAAGACTGGTCCTACTCTTCCGGTATTCCTCCAGGGCCCGTTCTGTTCTCAGCTGCCTGAACCTTATGTACGCTTCCTTTTTCCTCTTGGCTAGTTGTACAATTTCTCCTGTCATCCAAGGTTTACGAATCTTGCCTTTCCTATCCTTTGCCTATCTTTGAAAGCCTTCCACATATCAAACGTGGCCTTCCCTACAAATAGCTGTGTCCAATCCACATTTCCAATCTCCTGCCTAATTTTGATATAATTGGCCTTGGCCCAGTTTAGTGCTCTTCCCTTAGGGCCACTCTCTTCTTTGTCTAAGAGTATTCTAAAACTTACAGAATTGTGGTCACTGATCCCAAAGAAATCCCCCGCCGCAACTTCTACCACCTGTCCTGGCTCATTCCCCAGTACTAGGTCCAATATGGCCCCTTTCCTTATCGGACTATTGACATACTCTCGAGAAAACTCTCCTGGACGTTCTTACAAAATTTTACCCCATCCAGACCTCTGACATTAAGTGTATCCCAGTCAAATGTTGGGAAAATTAAAATCTCCCATCACCACTACCCTATTGTCTCTACATCTTTCCATAATCTGTTTACCTATTTGTTTTTCTACCTCACGCACACTATTGGGAGGCCTGTAATACAGCCCCAACAATGTAATTGCACCTTTCTTATTTCTCAGCTCCACCCATAATGCCTCACTACCCAAGCCCTCCACAGTGTCCTCCTTTAGCACAGCCGTGATATCATCCCTGACCAGCAATGCAACTCCACTGCCCCTTTTACTTCCCTCACTGTCCTGTCTGAAGCATCTATATCCTGGAATATTTAGTTGCCAATCAGGCCCTTCCTTCAACCAAGTCTCTGTGATTACAATAATGTCATACTCCCAGGCACCAATCCAAGCCCTAAGTTCATCTGCCTTACACACTATACTCCTTGCATTAAAGTAGATGCATTTCAGGCCACTAGTTCTTTTGCATTCATATGCTCTCTGCCTACTCTTCCCCTTATTAAATGTTATTTTCATGATTCTTACAGTCTCCAGTTTCCACCTCACTGTCTACTTGTCTTCTCTTATGGTTCCCAGCCCCCTTTTAACTCCTCCTACCTAGGGTTACGCCACAAACACAGGAAGTTCAGGATAAAGCAGAGAGAGAAAAAAAAAAGATTAGCAATGTGCACAAGTGAATTTAAAGCAAATACATCACCCACCCCCAGGATAGCTTACCTCAGAATTTTTTTAAAAAAGTAGGTACTCTGTCCATCACAATTTAACGTAACTTATTACTAAATCATTCGGTTCAAGTGAACATGTCCACAAAGTTCTTCGCTTTCTCTGGCAAGTCAAATAAATGTATGGATCCATTGTAGGTAATTGGAAGCACCGCTGGGTACCTTTGAGAGAGAGTCCAGGGTCCAAAAGTAGATGCATTTCAGGCCACTAGTTCTTTTGCATTCATCTGCTCTCTGCCTACTCTTCCCCTTATTAAATGTTATTTTCATGATTCTTACAGTCTCCAGTTTCCACCTCACTGTCTACTTGTCTTCTCTTATGGTTCCCAGCCCCCTTTTAACTCCTCCTACCTAGGGTCACGCCACAAACACAGGAAGTTCAGGATAAAGCAGAGAGAGAAAAAAAAGATTAGCAATGTGCACAAGTGAATTTAAAGCAAATACATCACCAACCCCCAGGATAGCTTACCTCAGAAATTTTTTTAAAAAGTAGGTACTCTGTCCATCACAATTTAACGCAACTTATTACCAAATCATTCGGTTCAAGTGAACATGTCCACAAAGTTCTTCGCTTTCTCTGGCGAGTCAAATAAATGTATGGATCCATTATAGGTAATTGGAAGCACCGCTGGGTACCTTTGAGAGAGAGTTCAGGGTCCAGTATATTCTCTCTCTTCTTGATGCCATCGAAGGATTTCTTTTTCCCAATCACCGCCACTGAAAAAGTCTTGGAAAAACCTGACTCTAGAGCCCTCATGCACCAATGCCCCTGGATCCTTCACCTGTGTTCTGGAAGCTTCCATGATTCTGCCTATAATGATGGAACCGTACCAGGACAGGGTGAGCGCACTGGTCCACGACCTGGTTAGCTCTTTATCCTTCCCTTTTCAACCTCCAAGCTAAGGAGATCCGGCACTCACTTTTCAAAACATTCCACCAGCCATTCATTTTCCTTCCTCTCTGGCAGACCAACAATACAAAGATTCTTCCTTCTGCCCTGGTTTTCGAGATCATCAACCAGATTGAGCAAACCACTGACCTGTGTTTCCAGGGCTTCAATCCAATTCTTGCATGAATCAGTTTCAACTTCCACTCCTGTGACTTGGCATTCAAGCGCATCTGTCCTTTTCCCCAGGTCTTCCAACTACTGTTCATGTTTTTGGAGCATAGACGAGAACGGGGCCAGCTTTTCTTTGATTTTTTTCTTCAAGCTGTTTCCCCAGCATCTATCGAGACTTGGTGAGTTCAGCAACCAAGGCATGGTAAGTAGGCCCGCCACCCCAATGGATCCGGCCTCAGGCGAACTTCCTCTTTCTTCGGCATTCTCCCGCAGCAAAAAAGTGAATGCAAGTAAAATCTTAAAGTTCTATAGCTTTTACTGCTTTTTAAGTCAAAATGACTTGGCTGGGATGGGTTCTAGCTCTGTCCTGCAGATGTTGAAGTGCGGAGCCCAGCGAATGCGATCCTCCTAGACTGCCACCATCTTGAATCCCCTTTTTATCCCTTTTAATAAATAGTTGGCTCTCCTGTGAGTTTCTCTGGTATAAATCTAACTTAGGCTGTGAAAGGTGGTGATGGGGGTTACACTGAGCGAACACTTTTATTTCCAAGAATTTGGTCTTAAATCTTGCAAACCTAATAGGATCGAAGTTTTTCTCTGCTAGCTGTACGTGTCCCAAGACACATTAATTCTTGATATCAATTTTGGATGGTGAGGGTGGAAGAGGAGAACAACCACTTAATTCCACAGAAGCTTGCAATCTAACTCAGAGCCAAGGTGGCTGCTGTGTGAAATGCAAATAACACATTGATGCAGTGCAGATCTGTTGAGATGCAGTTATCAACAATAGCCAACATGCAAAAAAAAATGCTTCCCCTCTACTTTTGTGACTACATCTTTTTTCCAGCAACAGCATTAACATTCCAACATTTTCTGACCCTGAAAGCTTCCAACGCACCAACAACAAACCCTCAATTTCCCTACATCTCACCTGACCAGATAGGCTGTAAGAACAAGCATGGGACACGGATACAGTGCAAGTCCATACTCCCATTTATCACTTTGTGAATGGCTCTCTCAAAGATCACGAGCATATGTCAGGTAAGCAGAAGAGTGGACTTTGTTCTGGCTGCTTCAGATTTCCAGAAAGTACTAATATAATTGCATTGCTGTCAGTCACTGTGCACCACACTTTGCAGCTTGTATTTTTTTTGTCTGAGATCGGACACTGAATATGGGTGAGCTATTCAAACCAGAAATGACATCACAGCTAAGCTCTAGCTTGTTCTCAGACAATTTTGCCAATGACCCCAGCCTCCACAGTCAATAACCAATTCTTATTATTATTATTTTGTAAAGTGTCATTTTTATCAAAATACTTGCATATAGCACATTTGGAAGTCTGCCAAACATAATCAATTGATTCCACTTCCATAAATTAAAAAAAATGAAAGCAGCTTGTTTAGCAAATTAAAAATCATCTTCATCCAAGTGTTGGGAATAGAACTCTCCCTTTAAATCATTCAGATCAGAAACAAGTACTCCCAAGGGTGGTACAGCACACCAGATGCAAAATAAAATTCCTTTACTCACCCTTCGAGGAACATTGATGTCAGAAATGGAGACAATCTCTGCAGCCTCCTGTGGGAGATGGTCATCTGATGTCAATTAGTGTGAACTAGTCTCATTTAAAGTCCTCATTCTGTACCACCCACCCAACTACATTCATGTGTTCTCACTATGATACCTCCACTGGTTTTCTCCCCTAACCTCAACAGCAATGAATTCATCATGTCTACTGTTTTCTGAAGTTCACTTCCCTCTTATTCTCTACAACCATAAAAACACTTCAAACTCTTCTTTACAATCAATCAGTCTCTTGACCTGATCATCTTAATGTGACTTTGCAGGGTGACCAAGGCTGAGAAGTAGACATGTAATTTTTAGGAAGGATAGGCAAAATGGAAAAGATGGTGTAGCCTTGGTAGTGAAAAATGAAATCAGTATAGTAGTGAGAATATATGTTGGCACAGAAAATCTAGCTGTGGAATCAGTCTGGGTGGAGCCAAGACTAGAGAGTGTTGCTGAACAAAGAGACCTTAGGGTGCAGGTTCATAGCACCTTGAAAGTGGAGTCACAGGTAGATAGGATAGTGAAGGCAGCGTTTGGTATGCTTTCTTATTGAGTACAGGAGTTGGAACATCATGTTGCAGCTGTACAGGACATTGGTTAGGCCACTGTTGGAATATTGGTCTCCTTCCTATCAGAAAGATGTTGTGAAATTTGAAAAGGTTCAGAAAAGATTTACAAGGAGGTTGCCAGGGTGGAGGATTTGAGCTATAGGGAGAGGTGGAATAGGCTGGGGCTGTTTTCCCTCAACCGTCGGAGGCTGAGGTGTGACCTTATACAGGTTTATAAAATCAAGAGGGGTGTGGATAGGACAAATAGACAAAGTCTTTTCCCTGGGGTGAGGGAGTGCAGAACTAGAGGGCATAGGTTTAGGGTGAGAGGATAAAGATATAAGAGACACCTAAGGGGCAACCTTTTCATTCAGAGGGTGGTACGTGTATGGAATGAGCTGGCAGTGGAATTGGTGGAGGCTAGTACAATTGCAACATTTAAAAGGCATATGAATAGGAAGGGTTTGGAAGGGTATGGGCCAGGTGCTGGCAGGTGGGACTAGATTAGGTAGGGATATCTGATCGGCATGGACGAGTTGGACCGAAGGGTCTGTTTCCTTGCTGTATATCTCCATGACTATGACTGTAAGTAACAAAGGCATAAAACATTAATGTGACTAGTCTATCGTTCTCCAGACAGCAGTGGTGAGGGAGAGGATGGCATTAAACAATTTATTAGGCATGCATGTATTAAAATTGCTCGAATAATGATGAGCAATTTTAATCTACATATTGAATGGACAAAGCACATTTGTAATAATAACATGGCAGACAAATTCCTGGAATATGTACAAACTGGATTTTTATACCAATACATTTGAGGAATTGAATTGGAAGCACACTATCCTAGATTTAGTTTTGTGCAATAAGGAGGAGTTAATGAATAAACTTGTTGTCTTGTTGCAAGAGATCCTTTCAGAAGTGACCATATTGTGATAGAAGTGATATATTCCAATCCAAAACTACAGTCTTAAATCTAACCAAAAAGAAACAATAAAATGTATGAGGCATGAGTTTGCTGCAATAGCTTCAGTAACTTAATTAAAAAGCATGCCAGTGGATAGGCAATGGTGAATATTTAGGAAAGAAAATGCATGCATTGCAGCAATTATATATTCCTTTCAGGCAAACTAACACTTCAGGAAAAGTGGCTCAATTATGGTCAACAAAAGACGTCAAGGGATAGTACTAGATCCAAAGTAGAGTCATATAAATTTGCTTGAAAAAGTAGCAAGTCAAAGGATTGGGAACAGTTTAGAATTCTGTAGATCAGGATCAAGAAGATGTCTACAAAGAGAGAATAGAATTAGAGTAAACTTTAAAGGAACATAAAAGCAGACAGAGAGCTTCAATAAGTAAGTAAAGAGGAATTGATCAGTGAAGATAAATGTAGGCACATTACAGTCTGAAACAGTTGAACTGATCATGAAGAATGGGGAAATAGCAGAGGAAATACACAACTAGCCACCATTACCATTATGCTACTGCCTCCCCCATTCTTGCACCATTTAAGAAATACTCTGTCTTTGTTTTCTTTCCAAAGTAGATACATTTCACATTTATTCACATTATATTCCATTTGCCAAGTTCTTGCCATTTACCTGTCAGTCCAAGTCTGCTTGAAGTCTCTCTCCATCCTCACACTTTAGATTCCCACCTAATTTTGTATCAGCAGCACATCTGGAAATACTTCAGCTGGTGTCCATATCCAAATCATTGATATGGAGTAAAAACAGCTGGGAACAAAGCACTGATTCTTGCTGCGAAACTAGCATTATTCCTTTTCAGTTTTATTTCCTGTAACATCAATCGTCAATTCACACAAGTGTATTAACCAAAACCCACAATTCCAATTTTGTTTAGTAATTTCCTGGGACCTTATCACAAGCCTTCTCTAAATCAAAAAACACCACTTCCACTGGTTTTCTCTTATCTATGTTAGAAGTAACATCTGCCAAAAGAAACAGCATTGTCAAACTTAATTTCCCTTTTGTGAAGCCACTTTACCACGCTGCACACTGCATCATCGACCTCTACATCAAGCTAACATGGTTATCTGCTGAAATTTCCAGTTATCCCACAGGTGAGGAAGAAATACCTCTTTTAGAAGCGTAACTATGACACAACCATAAATTCATGTCATCCATGTTTGATTTCTTGAGATTCTACTGTGATTACAAGTTGCTGTAGGGAATGAGAGATACTTGATGTTGACAGATCATGCCAAACATCAGACTAAGAATACCTCAGTTTATTTTGCACAGGATTCCTCAGTGCTGCTTTGAAATTGAACCCAAATTGCACAGGTAACTCAATTCTCCAAGTAGTATCCAAAATGAAAACTTTAATAAATACCTCATGGAAGAAATCCAGATATGAGGAAGAGCAGCTGGAAGAATTTAAAATGACTTCAGAACACTATGTAGCCACAAAGTAGTCTACATCACACAAAATTAAATTCCACCCCAGCATGTAAACATCATAAACATGCTAATAGCAGGTTACCAAGAAACTAGACGGACAAGACTGAGAGAAATCAGCTACTATTTTTCATATGCACACATGGAAATTACAATGCACTCCAGGATTTGCACTGTGTGTAATTAGATTCTTAAAAAGGTAAATTACAACTAGCACATCCTTCTGTCCTCCAAACCATAGAAACATCTGTTTGCAAATGGATGGAGTCAGAGCTTCCAGAGTGCATCGCTGAAAAGTAAGATTTTTCACATGGGGACAGAACCTTGTCTTCACAAAAAGCAGTCAATCCTCCGTCCCAAGGGGAAACAGTAATCAAAATTTTGCCAAAAGGGAGGCAATATCTTCTTTCATCCCTTCCACCACAAACAGTGATAATTTCAGCTCCTCCTCTTAACCTAAATTTGACAAAAACAACTGGAGTACATTTACAAAGAGTCAGCCCAGATCTGTTGGAGAAAGCTTTCTGTTTTAAACTTGTCATAGAACATCCAATTAATCTGCAGATGATTTTAATGTACAGTATTTAGTGCTCCGAGGGGTGAACCAGAATTCAAACAGCTTCAGCTCAAGAAATCTTTCTTTTAAAAACACAGAAGTCCTTCTTTTTAAAATAGGAATCTAGTTTTTACAGCCTATGCACTTTGAAACCATGAGTAAATAACCTTCATAATGAGAGTGGAGATATGGGTTTGTAGCCAAAAATATTTAAGGCAAGACTTTAACAATACAGCATCTGCATAACAGCCAAAGTATATTACTCTGAAGACTTAAAATACATTAATGTAGAAAAGGGTAACTAGCAAGAGAATAGGGCACCTCAAAGATCAACAAGTCAGCCTCTGTGTGGTGCTGCATGAGAGGGGGAGATACTGAACAAATATTTTGCATCAGTGTTTAGTGTGGAAAAGGACATGGAAGATACAGAATGTGGGGAAATAGATGGTGACATCTTTAAAAAAATGTCCATATTACAAACGAGGTGGTGCTGGATGTCTTGAAATGCAAGAAAGTGGATAAATCCTCAGGACCTGATCAGGTGTACCCTAGAACTCTGTGGGAAGCTAGGGAAGTGATGGCTGGGCCCCTTGCTGAGATATTTGGATCACTGATAGTCACAGGCCAGAAGTCTGGAGGCAGTAAGGAAAAGCCAAGGAACTATAGACCGGTGAGCCTGACATCGTTGGTGGGCAAGTTGTTGGAGGGAATCCTGAGGGACAGGATCTATATATATTTGGAAAGGCTAGGACTGATTAGGGATAGTCAACACAGGTTTGTGTGTGGGAAAGCATGTCTCACAAACTTGACTGAGTTTTTTGAAGTAACAATGAGGATTGATGTGAGCAGAGCAGTGGCCATGATCTACGGACTTCAGTAAGGCGTTCAACAAGGTTCCTCATGGGAGACCGGTTAGCAAGGTTAGATCTCACGGAATAAAGGGAGGCTGGTAAAATCATGAGGGGCATAGATAAGGTAAATAGACAAGGTCTTTCACTGGGGTGAGGGAATCCAGAACTAAAGGACATAGATTTAGGGTGAGGGGGAAAAGATATGAAAGGAACCTAAGGGGAAACTTTTTCACACAGATTGTGGTGTGTGTATAGAATGAGCTGCCAGAGGAAGTGATGGCGGCTGGTTAAAATTACAGCATTTAAAAAAGGCAACTGGATGGGGATAGATTGGGAAGGGTTTAGAGGGATATGGGCCAAAGGCTGGCAAATGGGACTAGATTAGGTTCGGATATCTGGTCAGTGGATGAGTTGGACTGAAGGATCTGTTTCTGTGCTGTACATCTGTGACTCTATGATTCTCTACTTCCTCTCATCACATTGATGGAATATATGCATTCAGAATCCCAGTATTCCCACCTGTTCCAGAGGTATGTAATAGCATGCTGAACAGGCTGATTAGAAAACAGTTATAACTGCCAATCCCAACACCCTGTTGGATTAGCTACAGGGTTTTGGCTTCTAAAGCTTTATCTTGAAAGCAAAATGTTGACACTTCAAGGACAATATTTGTGCTGATGGGATTTATAATCTCTAAGAGATTCTGATCTACATATTCAGTATGTGTATAACATACTCCAGTTTCTAGAAATTATGTATTGTACAGCAGTTTTTCTGTCACTGAGAAAGGCACTGGGACAATAAACATGGACAGCAGCATCCTTGTTGGATTTCCTGTTTGAGGCAGTTCCAGATGATTAAAGGGATTTGGAGGAAAAGGGGTCATTTAAAAAATGGTACAGATTCACTGAACAGGACATCATAAACTGATTGTATTTCAATTACCAGCACCAAATACATCTGGGAAAGCTGCCATTTTGTATAGGCTGACTCTCAGAATGAACAAGCCTGCAGGTCAGCAAAATAGTTTTCACATCAACAGCTTGGATGAACATTCTTTCAATGTTGGAAAAGGTTCATAGGCAGTAATTGAAAATCAGCAAATTGAACTTTTACATTTATAGAAATGCCACTGTTCCAATCAATGGGCAATACTTTATACATTATTTTTCCCTCAGGTTCCGTTCTTTATCACCCGGCCCCTCTCAATATGGTATTTGAGAGAACAGGGGCTCTTGGTAGCTCACCCAAATAGTGATTACTGTGTGCTAGATTTAACACTGCATGCCAGAGGCTATTTAATTAGGATCCTGTCCTTTTATCACACACTTTCAAGCAAGCATCACTGTGATCTGAACAAAGAACAGAAACTATGGCCAAAAATCAAATAAATTTATGAGTAATTAAAGAGTTACAAAGTCCCGATCTCCCATATGATGGGATTGCACCTGCCTATTAGATCCTCTCAGAGGCAGCTATTTAAGAGTTACAAAGTCCCGATCTCCCATATGATGGGATTGCACCTGCCTATTAGATCCTCTCAGAGGCAGCTATTTAAGAGACCACCTCCAAGAGTGCCATCCACTTAAGAACTCCAGGCATGTGCCATTTTATGCCCACAGCAGGTAGCCCCTGCCATTGTCCCAATCTGCCCACAAATAGATACTTATTTAATTACTCTAAGTGGCTAACAGATTAGTCAGATGGAGGAGTACATCAAGTCACTGACCTGACACCCTCTTTTCTGCATTTCATTCTTATTCGAGCCCATTTTCATGGACACAAAGATTCTGCACTGTAGATCCAACAACTTCATTTTATATAGCACTTTGAATGTAATAACCATTCCATACAGACACTACAAAACCAAAATGAAGAACATATGACAATATTAGGGCAGATGATTACAAGTTTAATTAACAAAATAGCTTCTTAGGAGTGCCTTGGGGTGCAAAGATTGGTAGAGATATTGCAAAGTTTTCCAAGCTTAGGTCCCAACCAGCTGAAAGGATAGCCACAAATAGTGCAGCAATCAAAATAATACTATTAAAAGGCCACTTTTAGAGAATGCAGATATCTTGAATGGTTGGTAGACTGGAGGAAATTGTAGACACAAGGAGCAGCAAAGCTGCAAAGGGATTGAGTGGCAGGTGGAATTTAACTTGGATAAATGTGAGGTATTGCATCTTGGTAAAACAAACGAGGGCAGGACTTATACAATTAATGGTCAGGCCCTGGTAGTGTTGTAGAACAGAGAGACCTCAGGTTTTAGATTTCATTCTTTGATATTTGCATCATAGGTAGACAGGGTGGTTAAGAAGGCATTCAGCGCACTTGTCTTCATTGTTCAGAACTTTGGAGAGTATAGGTGTTGGGATGTCATGTTGAAGTAGTACATGATACTGGTAAGGCCTTTTCTGGAGTACTCTGTGCAGTTCTGGTTGCCCTGTTAGAGGAGAGATATTACTAAAGTGGAGAAGGTTCACAAAAGATTTGCCAGGAATACAGGGTTTGAGCTACAGAAATAGGCTGGGACTCTTTTCACAGCAGCATAGGAGGTTGAGGGTAAACTTAAGAGGTTTACAAAATCATGAAGGGCATAGATCAGGTGAATAGCAAAAGGTCTTTTCCCTAAGGTTGGGGAGTTCAAAGCTAGAGGGCATATTTTTAAGGTGAGAGGAGAAACATTTAAAAAGGAACTGGAGGTGGACTTGAGGATAGTTTTCATGTGGAATGAACTGCCAGAGGAAATATTGGATGCAGGTACAGTTACAAAATTTAAAAGACACGTGGATAAGTATATGAACAGGAAAGCTTTGGAGGGATATGGGCCAAATGCAGGCAAATAGGACCGGTTTAGTTTGAGAAAATGTTCGGCAGGGACTAGTTGGACCAAAGGGTCTGTTCCATGCTCTACAACTGTATAAGGATGAAAATGTTAAAACAGAAACATTGCTTAAAGAGGGACTAATGTAGGTCAGTGACCACAAGGGTGATGGCCAAATGAAACTTGGCATAAGTTAGGACACGAGCAGCAGTGTCTTTTACATTATACCCTTCATTGACTTGAAGTTGTGAGAGCAGGCCAAGTGTTGGAATAGTCAGGTCTACAGGTAACAAAAGCATTGGTGACAGTTTCTGCAGATGAGCAGAGGCAAAGGTCGAGTCAAACACTGTTACAGAGATATTAATAGGCAGTCTGAATGGATGTAGGTTGGAAGCTTGGGTTCAAATAGGACACCAAAATTTCAAACAATCTGGTTCATCTTCAGACTGTTACTAGACAGTTGGTGCTGAGGGATGAGATTTGAGTGGAGTCCAAAAACAATGCATTTACTTTCACAATTGTCAACAGGAAGAGATTTTGGCTCATCCACTATTGGATGTGAAACAAGTAATCTGACAATTAATTGAGACAGTGAGGGTGATGAGAGAAGTGGTGAGGGGACATCACAGTTAAAAAACAAAAAAAATTATCTTTCCCCACAAAAGGAGTGGAAAGAGAAGTCATCAAAAGTGAATCTCTGACAATCCTTTGATGGAAATAGAATGGAGCAAACCAATAATGAGAAGAAATTGAAGGAGAAATGTGTATCAGCTCTTTTTAAGACTGTAGCTACATAAAATGCTCTTTGTGACTCTGATAAGTGGCATTACAGTATAATCTGTCAGATACAGAAAACCTGTTGTAGATATTCAAATATGTAGTTTCAAAGGAAAACCTTCCTCATGGATTTGGGAAATAAAAACGTGTTCAAAGACTTCAGAGAGGAAAAGGAGACTGGAAGTGGATCACTATAAAACCATAGAAATTCTAAGTCCAGACTTCTGTTGAATTAAGATGAACTAACTTGTTACAGCTTAGGGATAAAGTTTAAGACTGGGTTTTAATTTTGTCTGAGATTTTATAGTGACTATGATAATCAAGTGAAAACTAGCTCTTTGGAGAAAAAAGGTCAACTCAGAAATTTGGCAGTAAGCTGCGCAGCTCTAAAATGGCTGCTATGGGAAATAGAAATGCCCCACTAAAGAATTGAAATGTCCCATTGCATAACAAGGAGTGTTCTTACAATAAACACTGAAAATGTTCAAGGTTGGAAGCAGCTATAGAGAAAGAGAGTTAATGTTCTGATAAATGTTTATAACCTCAGTAATCATTCCTCTTTCCCTACCCACAGGTGCTATCAGACTTGCGGCATTGTTCATGAGAGCCTGTTGGGTTTCAGGTATACAGCTGCCTTCACTGTAGAGTGATTGATCCAAATAGTGCACAATTAAATTCATTTCTAAAACCAACATTCTTCACACTGACAAATAAACAAAGCAGATCCTTCAAAAAGGTGACTCTAAAATAATGTGCAAAGGAACTATTTAAACAAAATAAGTATTTGCTTTTCATTCTGGTGTTGTTATCTACAGCTGAGAGCATCAGAGTTTTACTCTTAAGAGGCTCCATATTTTATACAGCAAGTGGATTTATTCAGTCCAGCTTTGTGCAAAATTCTGCAGAAAATAACTTCCTTAATTTTCTTTAATCATTTTTTTGTCTCATGTACAATCTCACGGGTGTTGGTCCTCTTGCAGTATCTGTCTCAAGTGGCTGTTCTTCCTTTGCAAGCTGAGACAGTGCATGCTGACAGGCTTAGTTCATCCACACAGATGGCAGACAAGTCCCATTTGACTGGCACAATGCAGCTTTTCAGCATAAGTCAGTGGTTGCGATCAGGAATCCTGACAGAATTTCTGCCATACGGTCAGAAGCGGGATATTCACTGATGATTACACAACATCAATACCATTCGCGACTCAGATACCGAAGCTGCCTGTAACCAGATGCAGCAAGACCTGCATGGTAAATAGCAATGAATAATCTAACCATCATCACAAAATAAACTGGACCAGCCAAATAAACACTGTAGTTACAAGAGCAATTCAGAGACGAGGAGTCCTGCTAACTTATCTCTCGACTATCTACAGGCTAGAGTGTGATAGAATACTCCCCACTTTCTCGATGAATACAGCTCCAACATAACTCAAGAAGCTTGGCACTATCCCAGGCAGACAGCCCACTGATTGGCACCCTACTATCATCGTCAACATTACAGATGCACACACTGCTCTTATGGGACAAGCTACAAAATGCACCGCAGCAACTCACCAGGACACCTTCAAAGGCATTTTTAAAATGTGACTCTCCCATTTGGAAGGACATTGGTAGAAGATAAGGGAACACCACTGCCTGCAAGTTCCTCTCCAAGCCACTCACTATTCTGCCTTAGAAAGATATTACCATTCCGCAGTGTCACTGGGTCAAAATCCTGAAAGTCACTTCCATAGACCACTGAGTGGCCTTACACTACAGGACTGTAGTGATTCAACAAGGCAGCTCACCACAGCTTCTTCAAGCCAACTATGGACAGGTAATAAATACTGGCGTGGCCAGCAACACCCATATTCAGTCTTATGCTTGTCACATTTTACTGATTCCATATCTGAGTGAGTATTCCTGGTCTCAAGTAAACACTATAAAAGTTTACCTTGGTATTGGGTGTAGGTTTGCTCGCTGAGCTGAAAGGTTCATTTCCAGAAGTTCCGTCAACCTACTCGGTAACATCTTCAGTGGGCCTCCGGGCAAAGCACTGTCATGATTCCTGCTTTCTGTTTACATGTTTGGGGTTCTTTGGGTTGGTGATGTCATTTCCTGTTCTTTTTCTCAGAGGGTGGTAGATGGGGTCTTACGTGGTGTTTGTTAATTAATCTATCAACAAACACCGAGTTAGACCCCGTCTTCCACCCTCCGAGAAAAAGAACAGGAAGTGACATCACCAACCCAAAGAACCCCAAACATATAAACAGAAAGCAGGAATCATAAATACTGCTTCGCCCGGAGGTCCGCTGAAGATGTTACCCAGTACGGTGATGAAATGTCTGGAAATGAACCTTCCAGCTCAGTGAGCAAACCTACATCCAGAACCTCAACCAAAGCTACAAATCTTCTTAAAACCTGCTATTACCTTGGTATTGTCATTGGCTATCTATGACCTATATATTGTTAGCCTGCTGCACTACTATGTCAATAAAGTAATGCATCTGCAAAAAACTAATGGTCTTCATACCAAGTAATGCAGTGTAGTGAATCCTACAATTTAATTCAAAACAAAGCTTGCTTTTGCTCTTAAGTAATAGATTGTGCTAGCAGTTATCCATTCTGCATTACTTTAAAATTACTTCCTTGACTACAAGTGGCTCTGGATCATCCTGAAGTCATGAAAGGCATGTCACATGCAATTTTTTTCTTTTTTTAAAAAAATATAAGAAAAGTGTCATTTAGTGTAATTCATTCCAGCCTAAACTGGTGAATTAAAGGACTTTTTAAAAATGCAACAATCTAAGGTTCTACAACTGAGGCAATTGAAAAGTCTTATTTGGTAAAGAGGAACCGACAGTTATATAGGACGATAAAATTTATAAACCACGACACACCCAGATGGAAGGGGGCTCACATGGAGCACTAACATAAATGTGTCAGTTGGGTTGAATGGCCAACTTGCAATTGAAATTCTATATAATACAATGTCCAATATTGTAGACATATATAAGCAAAATCAGTTCACGAGCTAAGAGTAACATTACAAAACCATAGTTAACTCAGTATACAGCCCAGATGTTATCCATCTCGAAGAACGTGACACCAATATGCAATTTCTGAAATTAAAACCTGTTCTATGCCCCAGAACCAACATTCTTCATCTTAAATCAGCATAAAAAGTAAATGTTACCCAAGTATGACTTACTGCCCAAGGGGTGAACATTAAAGGAGGACATGAACAGTTTGGCTTGGTACTACCCCTGAAATAACAGCCACTCAGCTTGCTTAATGCATGAAAAACACTTGATCAAAGTATCCAATGATCCACATCTAAGCAAACGTTTATGGCTTCATAATACAGATACCATCCAGAGAGGTTAAATACATCAATAATTTATGCAACTAATAACATGATATAGCAATAGAATGTGTTGCAAGAAAATTGGTTCAAAAATAATTTTGGCAGTGTTAATTCTACAAATAGCAGCATATAAGGGCACTCAACTTCATTAATCACAAGTCTGGACATTTTAAATAGCCTTTTTTCCCATAATTAGTTTTACCTCCATTTAGTTTTCAAGAGAAAATGAGAAAAGATGGCAGGACATAATTGCTAGAGTAAATGCCAACACACATGCAGTAACTGTATCATGCTGCATTCCATACTGCATTTCTTTACAAAGGGTATAATATTAATGCAAGCATCAAACTGCAAAGTCTTACATGTAAAAAAGCTGTGTAGAGTGCAGCATCCCCACTGTGGTCTACAGATATTGTGCATATACTGTGTTCTGTTGTAACAAGCAACTGGCGTATTAAAGTTGCTGTCAAAAACACTCAAAACTACTTAATGCTGTGGACCCTGTTCAGAGTTTCCAGCAATTTATTCCAAGTCCAGACTATTTCCACTATCCTTCCTTTCTGACTTAAAGATATGGATTCATGCAGAGTAAATACACACAGGTGCCAAAAGACCCTCAACTTAATGAGCGTAGAAAGTGACATCATAAAATTAGTGGACCATAGATAACATCCTAACAAAGTTCAAAGCTTTCCTTACCGTGTATTCTCATTCATATTTTCTTACAAGATTTAGTAATAAATGGCAGCAGACAATCGATAAATGATTCCCGCCACATTCCCCCTTCTATTCTTCATCCTGAACCCCCAGCAGGATCCACCATGCTCTCACAAAAAAAAACTGAGCTCTGGAAACAGAACAACTTTAACATCTACAAAAGGTCACCAGCAGAAACCAAACTCCAGGGAAAAGATTAAGGGAAGTTTGTGATCCCGACAGCACTCAGTTATTTTTATTCACTCCTACCTGTTTTGTTTTTCATGCACAATTAAGTTGCTTGATAGACGTGGCTACCTTTCAGAAATGAATAATGATCAGGTAGGGTGTTCACTGGGAGATAATCAAGATGACTTGTCTTGTTTAGGAGGTCTCAGATTCAATGCTCAGTCTGCACCAAAGTAGCTCATCCTAATGAGGCCAGCAGCAACAGCATTACAATTAACCTTGGTATCTTTAGGCTGGGATAGAAATAGAGATGAACTCATACACTCACCAATAACCTCTATTGTACAGTGCACACATGAGCCCAGCTATTATCTGTCTTACAGTAAATGAGCCTGCCTAGACAAACAGTCCAGGTTTGCAGTAAAGAATGATAATGTTGGAAAAGTACTGGCAGGTAAATAGAACCTATGGGATCACAACCAAAATAGTTAGTTTAAAAATCACACAACACCAGGTTATAGTCCAACAAGTTTATTTGGAACCTGGTGTTGTGAGATTTTTAAACTTTGTACACCCCAGTCCAACACTGGCACCTCTAAATCAGAAATAATTAGTGCCTTCAAGGCAGGATGTTTCCTAAATCTTGGACTTTTTAATGTCTGTTCAAAGAATTGAAGCTTTGCACTCAATTACAGCCTCAGCCTATGACCACTAGGTACCTGGGGCTGTGAGAAGTAGCACCCACTGGGAGCTATAGGAATTAAAAAGTCTCAAAGCCTATTGTTATGAGAAAAAAAACTAATCTCCCATACGTAAATCCCTCATTCTGTATGCAAAAACCACTGCTGGGAGTAGGGGGGTGAATTAAATGCAATAACAAATGCTATGATGTGTGCGTGTCAATTGCACTGATTGCTCTGCATTCCAAAGCTAGTGGTCCCCATCCCCCCAGCTCCCAACATTGCTCATTGTTCTCCACTCAAGCTTGTAGAGATAAGTTTTTCTTTCCTTCTCATTAACAGAGATTTGGAAGCTCGCACTAGGAACTGCAGAAAGCTCCCAAACCAGATATAAAGAAAACCTCCTAGAGAGAAAAAAATGCTCCCTTGATCTCAGCCGATGAACCTATTCAGTAAGGTATTGTAAATATACATCACACACAGAGTAAAAGAACCCAAGACAGAGATCAAGATCAGTACACACTCCTAAACAAAGTCAATAATGATATCATTTTACAGCCAACATAATGTCTCAGCACTGCAAGAATGGCTCTGCACAAACTACAGTTCTTAACGTTTTTTCCCTCTCTTAATTTCAATTCAATTCTACCCTCATAATTTAAATACTTCATATTTCTAATATGATAGTGCAACACCATTTATCAGGTTTCAAATCATTTTACCAGGGCTCTATTTTGTACTTTCCTCAGCAACTCAGTAACACCTGATACAAACATAACTCCATACATTGAGAAAAATTCAGATTAATGTTTGTAACCCATATCGACACTAAAGCCCAAGTTAATCCAGGACTTAAACATTACACCAATACATCATCAGGCTCTTTGAGCAGCTCTCAAATTTCTGAACATGACACACAAAATCATTGTTTAGCAGAAACACCTCTCATTTTTAGTCTGCAGTTGGCTCTATTTTGCTTTTCTCTCTTTAAAGAAATACTATGATACAATTTCTGTTTTTACAAAATTTTGAAAACAATCTACATGCTTGCCTTCTTTCCTACATTAAAACTGAAGCTCAATATACATCTAATCTACCCACATTCCTTCAAACTGCCTCAAATTGTGGAAAGTTAAAAATCACAACACCAGGTTATAGGCCAACAGGTTTAATTGGAAGCACACTAGCTTTCGGAGCGACGCTCCTTCATCAGGTCGCTCTGAAAGCTAGTGTGCTTCCAATTAAACCTGTTGGACTATAACCTGGTGTTGTGTGATTTTTAACTTTGTACACCCCAGTCCAAAACCGGCATCTCCGAATCAAACTGTGGAGGTACTGATTTGTTCAATCATGTTACCTTCTGATAATCGAGGAGAAAGTGAGGGCTGCAGATGCTGGAGATCAGAGCTGAAAATGTGTTGCTGGAAAAGCGCAGCAGGTCAGGCAGCATCGAAGGAACAGGAGAATCAACGTTTCGGGCATAAGCCCTTCTTCAGGAAATGATAATCCCCAGGTTTATCAATGTAACACCTACTTTCAGTTTACTTTATCCTCCCTCTTGCTTTTTTTTTAAATTTGGAGGGATTCTACAATCATACACAGTGGGACATGTAGGTGGACAGAAAATCTCCTATAGAAAGAACAAGACAAGGGCAATCAATATAATTATGAACTTGCTCTGCACTTTAACTGTCCTTTATTGACAAAGCGTATCAAACTTGTTTTTTTGGACAAATAAAAAGCCTACACTACTGTAAGGAGCAAGGAGGCAGAGGAGTAAGAAAACTTTAGTGTTTATGGTCTGATGAACTATAATAATTAGATGAAAGTTAAAAAAAAAAAGTGTCTATAAATACTGCAACATCCTTGTAGTAGTGCATGCAATTAATATGGTTTACATGTACAGTGAAACAAATAGATTTGGTATTTGTAACCATTGCTGCAAGTTTGCTAGATTTTAATTAATAAAACTTCCCTTGTGGCTCTGAACTGGTAACAGCTGATTAATATTCTAATAACTGGTTAAAAATTGTATCCCAATATCAGAACAGCAGAATAAAAGGCACTTATTGAAAATTTCCACATCCTTCCTCAAATCATTCTGCTAGGTCAGTGCTGTCTAACTGAAATATTGACAATAATTCTTAAAGCCACATCTTTCCCTAAAAGGTTTTAGGGATCAACGTCACCAATTCAGATCACTTGTTACTTTATCAATCTCAATGAAATCAGGTAGGGAAAAATGGATTTGCTTTATGTGAATAAAGGACAGAAAGAACATTTTATGATACATTTATTGTACCTATCTTAGTCTTTTTGTAGTTTTTCTTTAATTAAAAAACATTGAATCTCAGTACACCTACATTTCTTGTATTGTATGATGTCAAATTGCCCCATATTTGAAAAGACGTAAAGTAAAGTAAAGTAACAGCAGTCATTACAGAAATGAGCCTAGGGATTTATTTTAATTTTGAACTGGTGTACTTCTTTTTCTCCTATTACCAATTCCACTCCCCAAATTGCCCTCATTCATGTGATGGTACCCCCAGAACTTAATGACAAAACCAAGTCCAGAAGCACCTCTTCCAACCATGAAACTTGGCAGACATAAGCACTGAAGGAAGAGGCCCATTACACGCTGATAGCTAAGGGCACAGGCAGAAATGTCCCCATTACAATTAGAATCTGCATGTTGAGTTACAGAGTGGAAAAAGGTTACTCAGGGTTCTCAAGATTCCTCTTAGAAAGTATACACATGAAATTATCAGTGAAATGACTGGGATCAAATGAGAAGCCTCCCAAGACACTATTTACAAATCGAGTAAATAGTCAGAGTCATAGAGATGTACAGCATGGAAACAGACCCTTCTGTCCAACCTGTCCATGCCGACCAGATATCCCAACCCAATCTAGTCCCACCTGCCAGCACCCAGTCCATATCCCTCCAAACCCTTCCTATTCATATACCCATCCAAATGCCTCTTAAATGTT
>NC_057720.1:58184830-58202096 GCF_004010195.1 Chiloscyllium plagiosum
CAATCCTGGCAACATCCTTGTAAATCTTTTCTGAACGCTTTCAAGTTTTACAGCATCTTTCCGATAGGAAGGAGACCAGAATTGCACGCAATATTCCAACAGTGGCCTAACCAATGTCCTGTACAGCCGCAACATGACTCCCAACTCCTGTACTCAATGCTCTGACCAATAAAGGAAAGCATACCAAACGCTTTCTTCACTATCCTATCTACCTGCGACTCCACTTTCAAAGATGTATGAACCTGCACTCCAAGGTCTCTTTGTTCAGCAACACTCCCTAGGACCTTACCATTAAGTGTATAAGTCCTGCTAAGATTTGCTTTCCCAAAATGCAGCACCTCGCATTTACCTGAATTAAACTCCATCAGTTGCGCCAAATGCTAAAAAGTTTATTCAATCCTTGGGAACCAAGCACAGCAACAATTATACATTATGAAACAGAGGTGAAAGGCTCTGTGATTAAGATGTCCATTGGATCATTACATTACGGGCTGTTCCGCTGTGATGTGTGTTTCGTTAGTGCAAGTTCGCTGTAACGCTATTGACAAATTGGGGACACTGTTTCTAAAATGTGAACTTTTAAAATGCGTGTTGGCTTTAGGGCGATTACATCGCCAACACTTGTGGTTTCTAAACCGCGATTTTTCTCTAATGCAGTGTTACACAAGAATACAATCATCACGTTATAGAAGAACTACCAATACATACAAGCGGGCATTCAATACTCTATGTATTAAATCTAGACTGCCTCCTCTATCAGCCCTGGGGAAAAAAAATGAACAAATATTTATATTTGAATTCGCACTTTCTATTGTCTAGTGGAGACAAGTCTCATATCTCCCAAAGCCTCTGGCCAGACAGACAATCTTAATTGTGTGCATTTTATCCTTTAATTCCTGAACTATTCCATTGTGATTCCCTATTCTTCAAAATACTGAATTTAACGCTATCCTCAAATATCTCTACAATGCTGTTCCATACACACCTTATGACCCCTCTCTGCACCTGCATACTGACATTTTATGCATTGCTCTTTTTCTCTATTCCAACAATGTGGAAAACTCACAGCCACTTTTCCATTTTCTCTTGAATTCATTCAACATTCATTTGTCCTCCTTAATGGACCACGTTTTCAGTCTCAGTACCCATTCACTTCTTCCTCCTTTCCCATAACTAGATCACTCATTCTCTCACCTAATTTCCATTCATAAGATCTTTGGTACCTCCTTGCAGTAAAGGTGCTTATTGAAATGCAAGCTGTCATTGCTGATTGTCAACTTTCAACGTCAGCTACATCACACATTATGGAGTCCAGCAGAGTCCACACATTTCAGTGAACAGACAGAAGAAAATCTTATTAGGGACAGTACTCAATCAATTTTTCCTCACCTTCTATGAGCTTGTTATAGAAGGTGGATAAACAGCACAGGAACCAGCACTTAAGGTGCAGTTTGAAATTGACTGAATGACTGTTAGGTAAGACACTTATTAATGCTTCAGAAACTGATTTAGAATAGGGTTCAAACTAAGAAAAGGAAAGTCCTTTCTCTCAGTAATATAGTCATTTGGCGTGGCCCACAGCAACTGATAGTGCAGACTGAATACTAAAAAAAAACCCTAAACTTTGTAATGAACTGATGATGATTTAACAGCAACAAGTGGTTGGCAATACAAATACAAATAAATGGCACCACGGTAGATGCTGAAGTTAAAATATCCTGGGAATAATGGAGATACTGTCTTGGGTATAGCTTTGCTGCATTAGAACCTCCCTTTACAGTTTATTCATCTCAATTCAACAATGGTCACCAAAAATTAGTGCAAAGAAAAAAATCATTGACTCCATACTTGGCTCATGTGCTGTACATACAACCTCAAAAGCACTGCCTACCATTTTTAAATTTCCCACACTAATTATCTTGCTCCCACTCAGCAGTGAGATTGGCAATCATTCTAAATTAGATAGTGTTTATCAAACCAAAATAAGAAAAGAAAAAGAATTGGCAAAATTCAGGCAACATCAACAGAGATGAACCAATTAACATTTCAGTTGATGACCTTTCATCAGAATACAAAACTCTTGAATGACACCATCCAAATGGCATGTTTTTTTTTCATTCACTCATGGGACATGGGTGGCCCTGTTTGGCCATCATGTTTGCCTGTCCCAAGCTGCCCTTGAACTGAGTGACTTGCTCAGACCATTTGAGAAGGCAGTTGAGAGTCAACCACATTGCTGTGGGTCTCTAGTCACATGTAGACCAGACCTGATGAGGATTAGAGACAAAAAAAAACTGCAGGTGCTGGAATCACAGGTAGACAAGGACGTGGCTGGAAGAATACAGGAAGCCAGACAGCATCAGGTGGAGGAGAAGTTAGCGGCTCGGATGTAACCTTTCTTCAGGACCGGACAAGCAGGAGGCTGGAAGAACACAGCAAGCCAAGTAGCATAAAGAGATGGAGAAGTCAGCTTCTCGGGTGTAACCCTTCAGATGGTAGATTCCCTTCCTCGAGGGAGATGTGTCAGCCAAACGGGCTTTTTCGACACATTGGCAATGGTTTTATGGTCATCAGTCGATTCTTAATTCCAGATTTCTTTTACTAAATTCAAATTCTACCATCTGCCTTGGTGGACTCGAATCTGGGTTCCCAGAACATTCGCTGAGTTTATGGATTAATACAATATAGGAGCCTCAAATAAAGTTAAACAATAAGAATCTGATCACAGACTAAGACAAACATTATAAAAGACTGTTCTGGAACTACATCTAAGCTGGTCTGAAAGTACTCGATGGAATCTTAAAGGACAATTTACCTTGTATCTAATATGACCAATGCCTCTCTCTGGGATAAGAGAATAATTTTTGTTTGCATCTAACCAATGCCGTACCTAGCTCAAAAGCAATTAACTGTGATGTTTAGTCCCCATTAGGAATTGTGATTATTTCCTTTGCACTTACAGGTCTCATTGTGATCATCAGATCACTAGATGTACTCAATGCACTATAGGAAACAGCAAATCATCACCCTTAAATCACCACTCGTTAATGTTCTTTCACACTGGGTGTGCCACTTCTTGTGCAATAGCATTTATCCATTGTTCGAGGTAGCATTCTATCCCATGACAGCAATACTTACTTCCTGCGAACAACTATTTATATTAGTGGCTTGCTGGAGAGGCACTGCTGGATGGGGCACTGGTTGGCAACATGATTTCTCCCATAGGAAGCTCCTTCTGTTATAACACGTGTGCTGTTTACAAATGCAGATTAGGAATATTCATAGCGGGGCAAGAAACCAATTAGATCTTAACTACTGTAAGGAATACAGAACTCACTATCACAAAACTCTGCGGCATGTAGTATGGATGCATTTAACCAAAGCAAACCAGGGAGAGAAAAAGCCAAAACAAACCCTGCATTTATATAATGATTTTCACAACTTTAGAAAGTCTCAAAGCACTTTACAACCAGTTGCATATTTTTGAAGTATAGTACTGTTGTAGCGTAGGAAGCACGGTTTTAATTTGCACACTGCAATGCCCCAAAACCAGAGGCACAACAAAAAACAAGGTGATAGCAAGGATGCTAGGAAGAGCTCCACTACTCTTTGAAATAGCATTATGGGAATTTTGGCACCCAATGGAGAGGAAAGACACTTGGTTCAACACTTGGACTGTAAAGTCTTCATCAGAGCTCTACTGAGAATGCCAACCTAGATAAGGATCCTTGAGCAAATAACCTCCTGACTGGGGCAAGAATGTCACCAATGAACCACAGTTGACATTTGAAAGAAATAGAAGGACCTATTGATGGGCGAACACAGAGAGGTGGAGGTGGTTTGCTCAAAGATAAGTGGACTATTAGTGCTGTGAAATTCATTTTTGTGCTGTAGATTCTATTTCACTCTTTGCTAACTGCTGTATTGCTATATGCAGGTTAGAATAAACCTCCCTTCTAACAGTATTAACATGCCTTCTTTTACCAAATAAAGCAGAGAAAACAGTAATGTATCCCAGCTCCATAACATGAAAACCAAGAAATACACACAGCAACTAGTCTCAAATTTGCCACAAAGTAGAAGGTGATACGGACTGCTTTGCAGGTACGGTGAAAGTGAGAACGGCTAGAGATCAGAATCGAGAGTGTGGTGCTTGAAAAGCACAACAGGTCAGGCAGCATCCGAGGAGCAGGAAAATCGACGTATCAGACAAAAGCCCTTCATCAGGAACCACTTTGCAGGTACCATTGCTCAAGTGTTCTCTCTTTGAAAAAGCAATCTTTCATCTGTTATTATATTTAAAATGTGACAAGCACTATTAACCTTATTTTTCAAACATATGTAATTTTCTAAACAAACATCCTTATCCTGCGGTGTTGTCCACAATGCCAGCCATCCTGCAGTATCGCACGAGTGGCTATATTTCACATATAAATCAAGTTAAAATTTTCAAAAATTATGTACTTGCACTGTTCAATGTCGTCAGACAGTTCAAATACAGGGTTTTACAATTTCATTTTTTCAAAATCCTAATGATGATATTGTGAACAAAACAAGAACCTCAGGATTTGATTTAAAGCATCCTAAACCCTCAGCTACTCTGCAGTTTTGAAACAAACAGGGAATAGCAGTTAAACATCTGTTTGTTTATAAATAATTTCACCGCAATCCTGCTGAAAATTTCCAGAACAGAAATTTCCATCAGTGGATGCAGTTCTACTTTCAGAATGGTGCCTCTTAATGATAATCCTAATTATCAGCTCATCCACCTTGCCCAGAATATACATTTTTTAATATCTGTCTCAGACAGCTGTGCTCGCCGTGTTTGAAGTGAAATGTCAGCTCTTGCTAATATGACATTGCTTACATCATTAGTGATTTCTGAGTACTTTGAAGGCGCAGTTCAAAGCCAGATTAAAAATTCTGATTTATTCTCTCAAGCTCCAGGATTCTAACCACTGCTCCTCCAGGATTTAGTGAATGCATTCTGTTTTATATATTTTACGGAACAATGTCACCATAAAGCAAGATGAAAAACTGCAATCTTTGTCAACGGTGACATTCTTCACAATAACCTCTTGGAATATTATGGTTGGAACCCAACCAACAGGCAATCATGTACAACAAAAAAGATTTCCTTCTGCTACCTCCCACACAGATTCACTGAATTATGCACAAATTCAAAGACACCACACACTTATTAAAACAGAACGAAGGGAATTTTCATTTTCCTAATTAATATGCTTGTTTTAAAAACTGACAGATAGGACAACAGCAAAAAAAAAGCAAGAAATCTGTTGAATGTTAATTTTCTATGTGGCAAATACAGTTCAAGTATTTTTCAAATATATCCTATCACCTTCTGAAGAAACTTCTTACCCTGGGATATTGTCCACAGTGTCAGCCACCCTTTATTATCTCCCTCAAGTGACTATATTTCAGGTAAAGATCGAGACAATGACTGTCAGTAGGATATCCATTCTTCAAAACATCAGCACCATGCTGATTCTTTGCAAACCAGACAGGCCTACTTTCTATTAGGAATCACTGGGTATTGATTATATCAATCAGGAGTGAAACTTTGAGCATTTTTAAAAAAATGTTTTTCCATCTGCACTAATGACAAATGCCGCTCCCTTTTGATTGCCCTGCTGAGATTGGCTAACTCAGCACAATCTTGGGGATGAAACGGGGAAACTCCGAGCCCATTTGGCACAGCTGCACATTAACCAAACTAGTCAGCAGAGCAACTCTGGTACCAAAAGCTTTGATTCTTAAGTAGAAGTTTTGGGTTTCTCAAGCCAATTTAGTTATCTCTCCCTCGTGCACACAATCTTCAGAGCAACAAACCAAATAATCTGTTGCTGCTCCAGTATAAATTTCAGTAGAGGAGCCAGCAACAACCTGTGTACTCTTACTTTCTTTTCCCTACAGAACTTTAATTTGGCCAAATGTGACCTCCTCTACTGTGTAATCTGTATTTTTGTATGTTTGGTTTATCGTGTTTGCACACAAGTTACAGAAGTCAGGAGGTTTGTTGTTTAATAATTTTACTGGAGTGGGTTTTAGCACAATGAAGCAAATAACTTCCTTATTTTAACTGAAGTGTCTAGCTAATTCTTCGTACATTCACTTTAAAGAGTTAATTACACAAAGAATTAGCAAGCCGATCCTTTTAAAATTCAAAATTTCTTGTTACAATCAAAAGAGGAGGAAAGGAGGGCAGTCAGTCCACACACCCACAGTCCCTAGTCACAGCAACAAGCTGATCTCCTTCCATTAACTTCCCTGCATTGTGTAGCTCAGGGTAGAAAATTAAACATTTCTAACTGCCCCTCAATCTCAACTATGCCTGAGAAGGCACTTCCTTTAACATTTCCTTATCTCCTGAAAACACTGACTCGTGCTATCGGACATTTTCACAGGATTCTAGGAAATGCGAGCAACATTTCATCATTACAATTTTCACGCATGAGTCTAAACAAATTTAGGTTCTCAAGTGATTTGAACATGGAATAAAGTGACCCTAATCCTCTCCCAGCATCCCCACTTCATGGTAGACATTGCTAGATATTGATCAAAAGTTGGAAATACTGGCCTGGATCAAACATATCACAGAACTTTTCAGCTTAGTGCTTGCTCCAACTGAGATTAGCTAACTCAGTACAGATTGAGCCGAGAAATGAATTTGAAATATTACAGTTTATGTAGCTTGATTGCACTAAATTTATCAACTGTGTGTAACACTTATGCACCATTGTAACATCAACAACAAAGTAACTTATTTTGATGTGTTTACAAACTAATGATGGTGACTTGAGGCAACAAAGCATTTGGAGCAGTTTCACTGTTCAAACTTAGATGTAACCACATGTACTGACCAAATGCCAAGGCTAATACTGCGTGCGCAGTTTGGCAATATCAGAATACGTTATATTTTGAAATGACAAGAAACTATGTTGGAGAACAAAAGCAAAAGATGTATTTCCTATCAATATAATTAAGGAATTTTGTTTTTAAAAGCAATTATATAGTCATATTGTTCAGTAAATATTCTAAATTCAACACCATGTTGTAAACTAAATTTACTGTTGAAAAACAGAAAATATACAGAATCTCAGAACTATTACAACACAAAAGGAAGCCATTTAACAAGACATGCTAGTGCAGTGTCTCCAACTGAGCAAATCAGCTCGTGTTATTCACTCCCTGCCTTCTCCCTGTAACCCTGTAGATTGTTCCTTTTCAGATACTGCTCCAATTCCCTCCTGAATGTGGTAGAGGCAGGTTCAACAGACATGATCAGGCAGCACAGTTCAGATCCTAACCACTTCTTGCATGAGCAAGTTTCTCCTCAAGTCTCTATTGCTTCTTTTGCCAATTCATGAAATCTGTGTCCTCTCATTCTCTATTCTCCCAGCAGTGGGAATATATTTTTCCCCAACAACTTATCTGATCAGAGTATATCTTCCTAAGTCTTCCTTTACTAAGAAGGACAGTCCAAATTTATCTAAATCTCTACCTAACTGAAAATTTCTTATCTCAGGAACCATTCTCATGATTGCTTTTAAGACACTCTCTAATGCTGGACCATCTGATAAGTAATTTTACAGTGGACTGCATTTACATTATAAACTTAATTCTCAATAGAGAGAATTGCTGCTAGAGGCTATTATGAATAAATGCACCACTTGATGTTCGATGCTAAACTACTCTGAGCAAAAGGTCTCAGTTTCAGTTCATAGTTTGTGCTGATCTCAGCCAGAAGAGCAGCAGACCTTCAGTAACCCTGAACTAGAGTGATAAAATCGTCACGAGTTCCTAAAGCTGATTTCTATCCAAGTAACTCTAATGTTAAAATGCAGATGAGGTGAAAACTGGGCCAAGGCGTGGCTGCAATGTGGTACCACCTCAAATAGCTGGGGCAACAATACCATTAAGGTTTCCATAGAAAACTGCCACCTGGACAAGGTACCAGGCAGTTCCTAGCACTAGCAAAACCAGTCTTCAGCTGAAATCATTGCTTTTTGAACTTTGTTTGGAGAACGGTAGAAAACAAAACTGAAAATATTTGCAAAATGGCTACAGAAACTTACAAATCCACATGGCTTCTTTGCAACATATGTTCACTCAAACCATTATTTATACAATAAGTATAGAGTCATCTGTATAAATAAATAAAATTTGTGGCCTCCATAAACATCTGAAGAAACCAAGATGAGGAACCACATTACTACAAATTGTCAAAAAAAAAACACATACAATCCTTAAAAGGTTGGTTAAATACAATTGAACAGAGCTGCATCTGTAACTCCATGCATTTGGAAATTTATAAATTAAAGGTGTACAGCAAACACATAAAAGGAAGGTAAGGTGCTGTACAAATCACTAAAGTCAGGAATGCAGATCCTCAGCTTAAGCTTCCCTCGATGCCTGCCCCATTCACACTTTGAATTGATGGGAGTGAGAGAAAAAAATAAGGCTTTTCTCTATTATGAACAATGTTACCATACAAACAGGTCAAAAAGCTACTCATCCAGCACAACGCATTACAAAAACAAGGCTACCTCATCCTATATCCACATTTCCCAGTTGTGGACACTCAATATTAGTTAGAAGCTAGAACTCTGCTGATTTGTCTCTCGAGATTTTAAATACTGGACATTCATGATTCACTCCCTTACACTTCCAGCTCCCCTATTGTGATCAATTAACTGCACCCAAACCAGAAATCAAATCAGGGATTTCTAGCCTCTGTTAAATACCCCATCAAATCCACTGACCACCTAAGTACTGGAGTAACTCAAATTAAATCTTTGCCTCTCAATGAATAACCAAATTTCTCTGAAAAAATAAATCAATATTTACTAGAGCCTAACCCAGCAACAACAAAAAGAATGAAAGGAGGTAATTAAGTACCCCTTCTCAGAGAGACAAAACTTTCCCACATCTTAGAAGTGGCACACAGTTTGAGCATGTGTAACACCTCCTTGACTGCAGGGACCATTTGCTTTCACCTTTTGTCAGCTCCACTCAGGCTTAAGATACCACCCATCATCACATTTATCACAGGTATCTGTGGGCAGGGAATAGAAGCAAAAGCGAAATGAATTTAACCCTGAGATTGTCTCTTGGAGTTAGCTTTAAAGAGCCATGAAGCATTACTTTGAAAGCATACACAATTCAACATCAAAATAATTTTTTAAAGTTGAAATGACATTACACTTATTAAAATTTAATGCTACATACAATCAGGACATTCAGCTGAAGAAAAATGGAAAGGATGAGAATTTAATTACTGAAACTTCTGAATTCAAATGACTTTAAAATCAATCGCTGATGTGAAGCCTATAATGGGTTAACAGAATCGGAAAGGCACAGGTCATAGGTACTAATAGATTACCAATGATCCCCAAATAGTTTAATCCTCAACCTGACAGCATAGTGAGAGACAAAAAGAAATAGTGTAAATGTCTATTCTGGACACAAATTACAATCAAGAAAGAAAACTTAAATGAAGATTCTGCATCTCTGTATGAAGACTGAACTAGGATACAAATTCCAAGCATATAACTTGTGTAACGTGAAAAATTAACAATGATGGAATTTGGTAAATAAATGAAGAGCAAGAAAATAATGACTAGAAAGGCGATAGCGAATTGGAATAAAACAAAAGAGACGTGGCACATCGATGTGAATAATGAATACACAGTGTGCATTCAAGGAGAAACGTAGCAGTGTCTGTCTGAAGGGGGCTACTTAACAATAGCTGGTAACGCTGAATAAAAAATGCAATCGGCAGATTTAGAAATTAGAAGTTGAGTGATAAATGATGGACAACGATTGGAATGGGAACTGATTGCAATAGAGACGGAGCTTTCCTTATTTTTTTCAATAAACCAATATGACAACATCTAGCCCGCCCAAACAATTACGAGCAATGGTCCAGATTGTGGTGCTGCAAAAGCAGAGCAGGTCAGGCAGCATCCGAGGAGCAGGAGCATCCACGTTTCGGGCAACTTCTCCTGCTCCTCGGATGCTGCCTGACCTGCTGTGCTTTTCCAGCATCATACCCTCGAATCTAATCTCCAGTCCGCACTTTCGCTGAATTACTAGCAACACGCCAGTTCGTTTCTCAACCAAACCAGGCAAATACAATCTCATTGGGAACTCAGAAGGTTGAACATAGAAGAAACTCGGGCGCCCAAGATAAGAGGATGCAAGAAGACTCAAGGATTAGAGGAACAGGTTCCCTCTCCCCCAACTTGGAAGGCTCATTTCTCGGGATGAGGATGCTTCATCCAGGTGGCTTGGGGTTTGGGGTATCCGCAGAGAGGGAATGGGGGACGGTCCATCAGGTGAACAGCATGCTCCTACCTGCATGTTGAAGACTCCGAGCTCGCTGGTAGCCAGGACTCGCATCTGATTCGCAAGAACTTGCGCCTCGTCCAGGATGGAGAAGTCTCCGGCTTCATGGGCTGCAGCAGCGGCTGGGAGCGGCAGCAGAGCCAGCAAAGCCGGCAGTAGCAGGGAGCTCAGTGGCCGGGACACCCGGGGACCGAACCCCGCGGCAAGTCCACCTCCCAGCTCAACACATCCACCTCCCCCTCTCGCCATGACGAACGAAAATAATCTGGATGTGCAAAAGGGGGGGGAAAAAAACTTTCTGCAAACTCTGCTGCAAACTTGTTCTTCCCCGCCCCCCACCTTTAAAAATATTATCCACACCAACCCCCCTCCCTACCCAAAAACAAATCCAACTGCTCGCTCCCCCTCCCTCCAAGTATAAACAAGACAAAAACTTTCCTCCGCTGAGATTCCCCAAAGCAGCTCCCTCTCCAAAAGCGAATCCAGGGACTCACTGCTTTCTCTCGGTTTGGGGGGGGGGGGGGGTGAAGAGACGGACTTGCAGCCGCGAAGGACCATTGTAAAACCCGGGCTGGATCTCTGGCTATAATACCATCTGTATAACCATGGCAACCTCACCTACGCATTGCAGTATAGTGAACGCAAGAAGAGATTTTGAAAATCCAGACTTTCATTTGTGTTTGGACGATTTGGTCAACTCTGTGCAAAAACCTAAAATGTGAATCCTCCACCCAGTTCCGAGAGTTCCACCCTGCCCTCTCAGCCGCACGACGTGTCTGATCTGAGGTGGCCATCGCATCTAAACTACCCGCGTATAACATAATTCTTCATTTAATCAACGCTATTGTGTTTATAGTGAACTTTCCTTCGCTCGTTCCTCCTAAACTACAAATATCCCACCCTCATGTTGCATATCCTCTGTATTCTCGCTGTGTTAATGTTAACATTGATCTCATTGTCATTCAGTTCCATTCATTCTTTTCCAATGCCTCACGTTCAAACAACTCTTCAGCCTTATTTTCTTTTCCCCTTAAACACGACAGTCTTTCAAACTCCGGGCTTGACATTACCTAGCCTCCACTTAAACTATTTCGCTCTTCCGAGCGTCATTGTGATCTGCCCCACACTGAAGTTTCTCAGTGATAAAGACATCTGCAAATCCAAGACACGCAAAACAAAAATCCACTCCACTTCTTTTAGTCTAGGGAACATTTTATTTACAATTCAGAAAAGGTATACGCGATTCGTTGTCTTTTGACGGTTAAAGAAATTCCTAAAAGACTGCGTAAAGTATAAGACGGGAGAAATAAGTAAATGCACTATTGTTGTGCTGTGAAATGCAAATACATGTATAATTTTTAAATTACGTAATTTGTGTGGAAGTATAACGCCAGCACTCCCCTCCTTTCCTATGGAGTTTACCAGCCTGGGCAGACTTGGAAACCTGCTGGTTTGCTTTTCTTTTCCGAGTCTGTGGTTTCAATTTACAATGGAGTGTTTCTTGTATCAAGATTCTGCTGTGTACATCTTTGTGGCAGTCTTTAAATGCTGTTTGAAAGAATTAGATTTCTCTTCCAAAATCCTGGCATCTTTTCTCTTTCCCAGTGCGAACCTAAGGTTTAAATATTTAAACGAACGTTTTCTGAACGCAGCATGCAGTTTTAAAAATTGTGTCCGTCCAGGTGCATCAATTTTGTATGATCAGATTGAATGCTGGGTACCTCATAACTTCTAAATTGGAGCTCCGATTGTTTGCTACTAGCCATGTGCTTGCTGAAGGTTTATTAGTTTGAACATTCAGTATGGATGTCGGTTTTACTATGCTGGAGAAACTCAACAAGTCAATAGTCTATCGGTTTTCGCAAGGTTTGTTGAAACTATCGGTTGAAACTTTGTGACTCTGTTTCTCTCCATAGATGCTGTCTGACATACTGGTTTCCCAGCATTTTCTAAAATAAAGTTTATTTCAGATTTCCAGCGTCTGCAGTATTTTCGTTTGTTCGGTATATCATAGAGTTATACAGCAACGAAACAGACCCTTCCATCCAACTCGTCCATGCGGACCAGATATCCTAAGTTAATCTAGTCCCATTTGGCCTATATTCCTCTAAACTCTTTCTATTTATATACCCATTCAGATGCCTTTTAAATATTGTAATTGTACCAACCTCCACCACTTCTTCTGGCAGCTCATTCCATATATGCACCCCAGTATGCGTGAAAAGAAATTGCCCTCAGGTCCCTTTTAAATCTTTCCCCTCTCACGTTAAATCTACTTCCTCTAGTTTTGGACTCCACTACCTTGGGGATAACACCTTCGTTATTCACCCTATCCATGCCCCTCATGATTTATAAAGCTCTAAGGTCAACCCTCAGCCTCTCCCTATAGCTCAAACCCTCTAAACCCCCACAACATCCTTGTAAATCGTTTAGGAACCCTCTCAAGTCTAACAACAACAGCAGCAACCAATCGGAGCTCCAATTTAGAAGTTATGTGGTGCCCAGCATTCAATCTGATCATACAAAATTGATGTACCTGGACGGACACAATTTTAAAAATTGCATGCTGCGTTCAGAGTTACAACATCTTTCCCATAGCAAGGAGACCAGAATTGAATACAGTATTCTAAAAGTGGCCTCAGCAATATCCTGTACAGCAGCAACATGACATCCTAACTCCAATTTATGTTCCCTTTCCCTACTCTGGTTTGACTCAGATGCTGCCTGACCGGCTGTGCTTTTCCAGCACCACACTCTTGGCTTTAATCTCCAGCATCTGCGGTACTCACTTTTACCTTATATATCTATAAGTCATCATTCAGCAGTCTCCGTTCATGGCAGAAAGCCTCAATTTCCTCTAAACCTTTTAGAGTAAGTCAAATACCTAATAATACAATTGGAGCTCATCATTTTTCTTGGTTTTAATGTTACCTTATAATTCAACAAGCTGGACAGAACACAACACTCAAGATGTTACCTGACTAGAGCTGATAAAATTTATGCAATATTTCCTCTGAATTAAATGCTTTTGCTGTGGGTCAGCATTTGCCTGGCTTTCTTTATTGTTGCTTTACAAAAATTGGACATGTTAGCCATGGAATCTGATAACTTACTACCCAATTTTCAGTGCTACAAATAACGTTTTTGACTTAAAAACAGTGATTGATATGCACAGGCACTTCTGGGTTAACAAGCTGGAAGAAATTTTCATGATGGATTTAACACATACACAACATGCATTGCCAAAAATATGAAGAATAGGCAGATCATGATCTCAATAGCTTACAACACTCCGTCGATTCTCCTCCTCCTTGGATGCTGCCTGATCATCTGTGCTTTTCCAACACCATACCCTTCGACTACCAGCTAACACTGTCAATTAAACAGGCACAGCTGAACATGCATTTAACAGTCAAGGAACCTTAAACAACTTTTTTATTTAAAGGCATTATCAATACATTTGATGATAGTTGTTGTTTAATTTCAGCTGACCCGAGCTGCGATTAAAGAAATGTTTAGATTTTCAGAGTTTTTAAAGTTGAAACGTTGACAGGGAGTGATATGCCATACGCATCAGAAATTTGTCCTTCCTTCAAATATTCAGCACCACTTACTTCCAAATCTGACTGCAGGAGTGTGCCATCCTTCTTGGCTACATGAGAATTGGGGGACAACCACAGAGCAAGACAATGCTGCTGGAAGCAGGAAGAGGAGGAGATATGAAGGTTTTCACAGAATGCCGTACCTGCCCAGTGTGTTGGAGGGAAGGTAGTGAAACAAGTATTCTATCCTATTCAGGTGTTAATTTTGCTAATAGGGAGTCAATGGCCTTTTTGAACTCAAATAATGAAGACTCTGCATCAAGCTGATCTATGATAAGCAGCTGCAGAAAATCATCAAGTACAGGCAGAGGTAAACCGTCTCATAAGAGTCTCGCCTGGAGCGTTATTTTAACCAACAGGCCTTTAAGTTGTTCTTATCAGTAGTGTTCAAAGAGCAATTTTGGTGATAGTGAGGCCAAGTTCACTTTGATACAATCAAAGTGATCACCACAATCACTGATCACCACTGTTCTATAATCTCACTGCTGCCCAGTGTGTTTACAGCAATTCTCTAACATGAGGTCTCATCAGGAAGCATTTCTTCAGATGTCTCCACTTGATTCAAATCTGATGCCTAAATCAACCTCAGAAGCAGGGAAAAGAGAGCACGGTCAAGGTCTGTGATTGTGACCTTGGTGAGAAGCTTTGAAGCATTAGGCTCCTTCCAGACTGGAACTAGGACTACTGTCTTCCCCATGGTGCATTGTGCCATTGACTGTATGTATGTTGCTTTGTATGTGTCACATGTCAAAATAATGGTAAAATAGGGACCACTCATTTTTGACTTCCATCACCTAATTTTGTTATGTGGAACTTGCATGGACTGAAAAGGTTTCAAAAAGGAAACAACCCTGAATCTGCGGAGTTAGCAGAAAATAAAATTGCTTTTTATTTCATTCAAGATAACCTTTTAATTGGCTCCTTACTGAATATTTAGACATCAAGTAATTACATTTTATTTGGGGATTAAGGTCTCACCTTGCACTGAAAGGAACATAAATCTTACTTGCAGCCAGTTGGAGAGGTTGTAAAGAATGGAGCCAATTTCCCCTTCCTCACCTGGTCACAAAAGGCAGCAGAAGAGAGTCCACACCCTCAGCATCCAGATACTATACAATTCACCCATCTAACTCACTAATGTCCTTTAAGGAAATAAACTGCCTTCCGTGCTTGGTGTGGCCCACATGTGCCTCCAGACCCCACAGCAATGTGGTTGATCCTTAACTGCCCTCGGGGCAATCGGCATTGGGCAATAAAATGTTGGCCTAACCAACAATACTTACATACCATGAATAAATAAAAATAAATTATGGGTACATTTGTATAATTTTATTTGCTTAGTAAATAACTATCAACACTCTCCCTCAGCTGTTTAGCTGCACAGCTTCTTGGACGTCCTCCATACTCCAATCAGTGTGCCAACACTTCGAATTCCACACGTGAAAGGTACTGCTGCACATGGATCTCCGCGGTCAGCCCATCAGGGAAAAGAATTATGGAGAAGGTCGATGACTATTATTACCACCAATGTGTCAGTTCAGGCTTCATCCAACTAAGGGAAAGTATACTTGTAAAGCAGGGTCTCAAATTCAAGATGAAGGTTGTGGGTTACTGGGTAGTTGTGATAAAATATAGCGGTGGTGTTGGAGGGAAGGTAGTGAAACAAGTATTCTATCCTATTCAGGTGTTAATTTTGCTAATAGGGAGTCAATGGCCTTTTTGAACTCAAATAATGAAGACTCTGCATCAAGCTGATCTATGATAAGCAGCTGCAGAAAATCATCAAGTACAGGCAGAGGTAAACCGTCTCATAAGAGTCTCGCCTGGAGCGTTATTTTAACCAACAGGCCTTTAAGTTGTTCTTATCAGTAGTGTTCAAAGAGCAATTTTGGTGATAGTGAGGCCAAGTTCACTTTGATACAATTATACACTGATCACCACTGTTCTATAATCTCCGTTAAGAAAGTAACTTCCTTTTGTAGAAAAGATAAAATCCAATGTCCCAATTATTTACTGAAAGAATAAAATTCCATGGTTTAAAGCAATTTTGTTTTTACGATTGAAGGGTCGAACAGTACAAATACTAAATACCTTTTGGATAACCACCTATGCACTAAAGCCCAGAATAAAATTAAGTTAAATATGGATTAACAGGCAAATTGCAATAAATTATAAACTGAATTACAAGTTATTTGGCAGATTTTATGAATTGATTGGTGTCCACTCAGCCTATATGTCGTCAATCTCGATCTTCCTCATGTAGAATTTCTGCTCCTCTCCTTCCACTTTCATTGTACAGTCATGGACGACACTGAAAATGACACACATCTGCAAAATTTCCTCAATTTTGCTTATGATGGTCTGGTTTGCATAGATGAACCAATATTATCTTGAAGTAACAGTAACAGCTGCAGCAACTAAGCAACTATTTGCCGAACTTACAACGTCTGTATTTAGCCTCAGTCTTCTTCAACTTGCATTTACTGCATCACTGGCCTCATCAACTCAGCTCTGATAGCTCTGTATCCCTGTATCTGATTTCAACCAATTCCAGAAGTTTTGGTTTCCAATCTCAGGGTTAATCTCCAGAGTCAATTTCTTTTCTCAGTTACTCTTTCAGTTTCCTTTTCCATTAGGGTCTGTCTCAAAAATTATAAGCTTTGAAACCACAATTCCCATCACAATTGTTATTAACAGTCTGAATTCATTTGGCAGTGCAGAACTTGACTTATGCCAACAAAAGGCATATATTATTGAAGCTTTTTGAGTTATACTCATCAGGACAGTTCGCAAGAAATGCCAGTGTGGAGGGAAAACAGCATTTCTACAATATGAAAGGAGAGTGTATATTGGTTGGCAAGAGGATTCTGATGGACAGAGGCATTGCCATGATGAATACAGCAGTTAATAATGACTGTCGGTTAACTGTCAAAATTTTAAATCAGGCAGATTGAATCTGATTGATCAATGTAAAGACTGTATCTTTATTTTTCTGTATTTGTAATGGTGGACAGACATGCGAAAAGAACAATTTTAAAACCAGGGATTGCAAGGGTTTTGTATGATTTGAAAGTAAGTAACTTGATAATTGATACTGTGGACACATAGCTATGGGTCCTGGATTAGTGGTGCTGGAAGTGCACAGCAGTTCAGGCAGCATCCGAGGAGCAGTAAAATCGATGTTTCGGGCAAAAGCCCTTCATCAGGAATAAAAGCAGAGAGCCTGAAGGGTGGAGAGGTAAGCTAGAGGAGGGTGGGGGTGGGGAGAAAGTAGCATAGAGTACAATAGATGAGTG
>NC_057720.1:58204816-58214566 GCF_004010195.1 Chiloscyllium plagiosum
AGCTTATCGCTCCACCCTTCAGGCTCTCTGCCTTTATTCCTGATGAAGGGCTTTTGCCCGAAACATCGATTTTACTGCTCCTCGGATGCTGCCTGAACTTCCAGCACCACCAATCCAGAATCTGGTTTCCAGCATCTGCAGTCATTGTTTTTACCTTTTACATAGCTATGGGTGACAGCAATGGTTTCAGATAAACTGGAAGTGAAGAGATGTGTACAAATAGAGGTTTATTTGTCAACAAGTAGAAAATTGATTTGCGGACTAGTGACCAGTTATTGATGACAATGCTTTTCTGCCGGTCAACAACTATGTGGTTGGTTTTCAGGTAGCTGACAGCATGGGGCTATGAACAAAATACAGAGAAGCCTTCAGACTACTATCAAACTTTAGGAACGGAAATAACTGCACTGAAGCCAGTATCCTGTTTCCAAGTCACCCTTTATTTACTTGTGCACAATACACAGGCTGTGGTCAGCCAGATCACTGGCTGTGGTCCTCCTGAACTGAGGAGATTCTAGCCTCTGGGTTACATATTCTTTTACTTGTACACTGGCTGTAGCCAGCCATCTCAGAGTCAATCTCCTGGTTATGTTAGTCAGCCAGGGCTTTCCTGATTGGCCCAGGTTAGCAACCACAATCAATGACCTCGTAGTCAATAAGGTTCACCCTGGTTCTCTTCTTCCTCACTCTGCAGTAAAAATGCACTTTAAACCTGAAGGAAATTTACTTTTACTTTTACTTCAGCAGTTGCTGTCAAGTGTACCTTCTAGCCTGTAAATTAGAGAGTAATTATCTGTGAGCCAGCCACCCTGTGTCTCTTGCAAACCATTGGAAAAAGAAGACCGAGCAGCCATATCCTGATCAACACAAGCACCATCTCAGTAAATTTTGCGAACAATGACCACTGAGAACTGTTTTGGCATCTTCTCTCTGTTCATAACTCATTTCTTTCTCCTGTCTCCAGCAGAGTGTTTTCCAGTGGTTCATGACTGTTTACATGTAGCTAGAATCTAATTACCTGTAATAAATAATAATTCTTGTTAAATACAGAAACATGGTCCATGTTTTCTGGCAACCTGGTCCTGAAAAACAAATAAATTGGGGAATGTTTGCATACTTTTAAAAACCTTTAGCTTTTGTGATGACTCTAGAAATGGTAGGGCTTGAATTCCAGTGCCTGTGACTCTGTGAATCATGACATCATGGACCTAGGTCTTATAAATAAGATTAAAGTGCACCTCAAAATTTAACACTCACTTGCTTCCAGGAGGTATCAGAAGGTGTTTGTTTAAAGGGATCACCAGCTACATAAAGGACTTAATTCCAGTGCCTCTGACTCTCCCAAGCCAAAACTATAAGTAAGTGGACGCAACTGGACCAATAGCTGGAGCCTGGGTGATGGATTCCAAGAGTGTGATCACACACATGTGGGTCTTCATAACATGACTCTGGGGCCAAGTTTCCACCGAGCCTCATGCTGTAGGGGAACTTGTTATCACCTGGAGGGGTCTTGGTGATACAGAGGTGATTTAGTGTCAGGGAGACCTACACACTCTATCCCCTCTTCGCATTATGTTAGCCAGTGGCAGTGAATCACTAACTGCATTGATGCATAACAGTACCCTGTGGCCAAACATTAACAACTGAGAATCACAATCCCAGCTGAAATATGAGAGAGCAGACCACGGAGGTGTTTAAACAATGCATCTGCTGCCTGCCTTGCTCCGGAATGACCCTGCAGAACATGGTAGTGTGCACATGACAGGATCTGCTGCATGCAGCTCCATCTCACTGTCATGAAGGGGCATCTCCTGCCACCAGCTTTACGTGAATCAGTTCAGCAGGAGAATGACAGGAGGCAACCAGCTCTTTCTGCAATGACAAAATCAAATACTGCACATCCTTCCTGGAAATCTGGAAGCGAAACAGAAAATATTGGAAATTCAACTCAGGTCAAGCATCGGTGGAGAAAAAAATGCAAATGTTTCAGGTCTGTGACCTTTCATCAGAACTGAGGAAATTCCATAATGCATTAGGTTTTAGAACATAGAATATAGACCATAGAAGAATACAGCGCAGATCAGGTCCTTTGGCCCTCGATGTTGTGCCGACCTGTGAATTAATCTAAGTCCATCCCCCTACATATTGGCAGGCAGGACATTCCACGCCCTTACCACTCTCTGAGTAAAGAAACTGCCTCTAACATCTATCTTAAATCTATCACCTCTCAATTGGCAACTATGCCCCCTCATACAAGCAGATGTCATCATCCTAGAAAAAGACTGTCATATATCGAACACACATTATCTCTAATGCCAACATTTTTTCACATACCAAATTCTGTTCATTTCAGTCAGTCCCACTTTCATCAGTCTCTACACATGCCTTTCATGAGTTATCTCTAAAGTCTTCAGTTCTTCTGATGTATGCATGGTAATTTTTATTGCCAGTTGGTCTGGAGTTAGCTCCATCCATCTCTACTGAACCTCGATGCCAAGGTGAGAGCTTTATCAGAGCAGGACTCATCTTTTAGACTGAGGGTCTGGATTGTGGGAGGTTTCTCCACTGCCAGTTGTTGACCTCTGTATTTCAGCCACTTCCTGCAGCATCATCTTTCTCCTGTCCCATTCAATTACACCTTCCCCTGCCTCCTGGGCTGTGCCCTTTTGACTTTCACTTGCCTACTTTGCAATGCTAAATGTGGGATTTGGATAGTTCAGTAGTTGATTTTGACTCGATGGGCTGAAGAGCCTTTTTCTATGCTGTGGATCTCTGTGAGTCTATCATCAGCTGGCAAGAATGATTCAGAGAGTCATAGAGTACAGCACGTCCATGCTGACCAGATATCCCAAATTAATCTAGGTTTTGATCAATTAAAGGTGGGTAGAGGGAGAACAACAAAATGATAGGCTGCAAGACATGACAGATTAAATTATATTAGGTTTCATGGTAGAATAGCCTGGAAATCTTCCTGCTGAGAGTGCTACTACTTTGTAATTCTTTGTAATGTACAGGCTGCTCATGATGCAGCCTCCTCTACCAAACACAGGCTGCTGCCCACTTTGTGGAACACTTCTGTTCAGTGCAACAGGCTAAACCTGAGCATCCAGTTGCTTTTCATTTTAATTCTCAGCCTCCTTTCTCTATGATGTTTCTGTCTCCTGGGCCTCCTATAGCGCCCCACCAAGCTCAACACAAGTTCAAGGAAAATCTTTCAACTCAGCACTCTGAATCTTTTTGAGCTTTGAGTTCAACAATTTTAGATCATAACCTCTGCCTCCATTTTATTTTCTGCTTTTTATTGCTGGTTCATATCTTTCTTTCTTAATCCCTACACTTTGCTATTCAGCTGAACACAACTCACCCAAACAGTTGGAGTTCGTGAGGACTGGAGATGCTGCAAGTCAAAGTCGATAAAATGTGGAGCTGGAAAGGCACAGCAGGCCAGACAACATTGGAGGAGTAGGAAAGTTCTTTTGTTTCTTTACCTATTATCACTCCGTTTGGCTTTTGCAGCATGAAACCTAACATTGTCTTGCCGTTCACTCAATAAGAGACCTTCCTTTTTGTTCTTTTCCCCTTTCGCTGTTCCACTTGCTCAAAAACTATCACCTTCCTAACAGTCCAAAGATTAGGTGGGTTGGCCATGCTAAATTACCCATAGTGTCCAGGAATACACAGGCTCGGTGGATTAGCCATGGGAAATGCAGAGTTATAAGAATAGGGTAAGCAATGGGTCTGGGTTGGGTGCACTTCGGGGGGTGGGTGCGGACTCGAAGGGCCAAATGGCCTGCTTCCATACTGTAGGGATTCTATGATTCTATGACTGTAGCTAGTGGAAAGCTTGTGCCACTCTGTAGACCAGACTGCCTCGAGCAGCTCTGAGTTTAGAAAGTACAGTTTTAAACTACATCACCTCAATATGAGCAGCAACAGATTGGCCTGCCTGACTGACATTGGTGGCAGGATGTTCAGAAAATCATAACCCCAATCAAGCAGTGTCATTGTGGTATTATGAAAAGGTAATTATAGGAGGCAAGTGGAAACCAGTGGATACACAGCATTTGGATTTTCAAAAGACGTTTAATAAAATGCCACAAGAAAGCTTTCTTACAAGACAAGCACTCATAGTGTGGAGGCTAAAATATCAGCATTGGTGGAGGATTGGCTAACCAACAGGAAACAGAGAACAAATATAAATGGGCAATTTTTGGGTTGGCAAGCTATAACCAGTGTGGTGTTACAGGGATTATCATTGGTGCCTCAACTATTTATAATTTATATGAATGACTCAACTATTTATAATTTGTATGAATGACTTGCTTGAAGAGACTGATTGTACTGTAGCCAATTTGATGATGATACAAGGATGAGGGCTAAGCAAATTGTAAGGGCGTCTCAAGAATGTAGATAGGTTAAATCAGTGGGCAGAAACTTGGCAGGTGAAGTATAGTGTGAGAAGATGTGAAGTTATCTATTTTGGTAGGAAGAATAATAAAAAATTTTTAGATGAGATACTACCACAATGCTGCAGTACAGAGGGATCTGGGTGTCCCTGTACAAGAAACACAAAAGGTTACAGTGTAAGTGTAGTGAATAATTAGAAAGGTAAATGCAATGTCACCCTTTGTTAGAAGCAGAATGGTGTATAAATATAGGGAAGTTTTGTTACTGCTGTAGAGGGCATTGGTGAATCCACACAAGGTTTAGTGTACAGTTTTGGTGTCCTTAGTGAAGGAGGGATATAAGGAGTTAACATTGTCCTACTTTCTCATTAGAAAGTAGAAAATGAAGACTGCAGATGCTGGAAATCAGAATCGAGATTGTGGTGCTGGAAAAGCACAGCCGGTCAGGCAGCTTCTGAGGAGCAGGAATATCGACGTTTCGGGCATAATTCCTGATGAAGGGCTTATGCCCAAAATGTTGATCCTCCTGCTCCTCAGGTGCTGCCTGACTGGCTGTGCCCTCTCATTGGAGAGACAACTGATGGACATTTAACCTAAAGGTCACCATATCTCAGGCAGGAGGAGAAGCTGAGAATCAGAGTCCTTCATGGTAACCTCAGCTTGTGCAGGAATTGAATCCAAACTGCGAGCATTGCATTGCATCACAAACCAGCCAACCCAGTCAACTGAGTTAATTGCTTCAAAGGAGTTCAGAGAATAGATAGCTGGATATCTAGGGTAAAGGGATTGTTTTAGCAGCTAGGTTGAGCAGATTGGGCTTGTACTCATTGGCGTTTAGAAGATGAAACCTATAAGATTCTGAGGAGGCTTGACAGGGTAGAAACATCCAGAATATTTCTCCTTCAGGAGGTATTTAGAACTAGGAGAAAGTGAGGGCTGCAGATGCTGGAGATCAGAATTGAAAAGTGTGGTGCTGGAAAAACACAGCCAGTCAGGCAGCATCTGAGGAGCAGGAGAGTCGACGTTTCAAACATGAGCTCTTCATCAGCTCCTGATGAAGAGCTTATGCTCAAAACATCGACTCTCCTGCTTCTCGAATGCTGCCTTGACTGGCTGTGCTTTTCCAGCACCACACTTTACGACTCATATTTTTGATTAAGAGTACAATTTCTGAACAAAGCATTGTCTGTTTAAATTGGAGATGAGGAGGAATTTTGACTCTCAGATGTTCATGAATCTTTGGAATTCTATACCCCAGAGAGCTATGAATGCTGTCAGTGAGTGTATTCAGGACTGAGATAGACAGATTGTTGAACAACAGGGGACTCACAAGTACTGGAGGACAAGTAGAGTCAAGACATTACCACCGCAGGAACTGTAAAACTTGCGCCCACACCTGCTCCCTCATGTCTATCCAAGGCTCTAAAGGAGCCTTCCACATCCATCAAAGTTTTACTTGCACATCCACTAATGTCATTTATTGTATCCATTGCTCCCGATGCTGTCTCCTCTACATTGGGGAGACTGGGCGCCTCCTAGCAGAGCGCTTTAGGGAACATTTCTGGGACACCCGCACCAATCAACCACACCATCCAGTGGCCCAACATTTCAACTCCCCCTCCCACTCTGCCGAGGACGTGGAGGTCCTGGCCTCCTTCACCACCTCTCCCTCACCACCAGACGCCTGGAGGAAGAACTCTGTGCTACTTTCTCCCCACCTCTACCCTCCTCTAGCTTATCTCTTCACGCTTCAGGTTCACTGCCTTTATTTCTGATGAAGGGCTTTTGCCCGAAACGTCGATTTCGAAGCTCCTCAGATGCTGCCTGAACTGCTGTGCTCTTCCAGCACCACTAATCCAGAATCTGGTTTCCAGCATCTGCAGTCATTGTTTTTACCACATGACCTCAGTAATTAGAGTGGATATTTCTAAGGGATCATCCAGTGAAACTGCATGGGTATAAATTAGAAATAAGAAAGGAATGATCACCTTGATGGGATTGTATTATAGGCCTCTCGATAGTCAGAGGGAAATTGAGAGCAAATATGAAGCGAAATCTCAGATATATATAGGAATAATAGGGTAGTAATAATAGAGGATTTTAAATTCCAAACATTGATTGGGACTGCCATAATGTTAAAGGGTTTGATGGTGAGGAATTTGTTAAATGCATTCAAGAAAATTTTCTTTATCAATATGTAAATGTACCTACTAGAGAAGGAGCAAAACATGACTATCTCTTGGGAAATTAGGCAGGGTATGTGACTGAAATATTATCGGGAAACACTTTGGAACTAGCAGGCGTAATTCTATTAATTTTAAAATAGTTATGGAAAAGGATAAGCTTTCAATAAAAGTTAAAGTCTTTAATTGGAGTAAGCCAAATTTTATTGGTATGAGACAAAAACTTTCAAAAGTTCTTCGGAGTATATTGTTTACAGGTAAAGGGACAGTGACAAGTGGGAGGCTTTTACAAGTGTGATAATGAGAGTTCAGAGACTGTGTTCCCATTAAAGTGAAGGGTAAGGCTGCTAAGAGTAGGGAGCAATAGATTAATAAAGATATTGAGATTCTTGTCAAGAATATGAAAGAATCATATATTAGATATAGAAAACTGGGATCAAAGGAATCTCTTGAACAGTAGAAAGAGCGTAGGGGCTTCTTAAGAGGAAAATCAGGAGGGTGAAGGGGGAATATGAGATAACCTTGGCAGATAAGGTTAAGGATAATCCAGAGATACATGAAGAGCAAAAGCGCAACTAGAGAGAGAATAGGGCCCCTTAAAGAGCAACAAGGTCATCTATGTCTTCAACCTCAGGTGATGGGAGAAGTACTAAATGTATATTTTGTACCTGTTTTTACTGTGGAGAAAGAAATGGAGGTGAGAGAACTTGGGAAATAAATATTGATGATTTGAAAACATTTCACATTGCAGAAGAGGAAGTAGTGGAGAGCTTAGAAAACATAAACGTGGATAAATCTCCAGGACCTGATCAAGTGTATTCCAGGATGTTGTGGGAAATTAGGCAAGAAATTGTGGCGCCCCTAGCAGAAATATTCATTTCATCTACCACCATGGGTGAGGTGCCAGAGGAGTGGATCATGGCTAATGCTGTGCCTTTATTTAAGAAAGGCTGTAAGGAGAAGCCTGGGAAGTACAGACCTGTGATCCTGACATTGATGGGAGGTACGTTATTGGAGGTGATTTTGAAATATAGGTTTTACATGCATTTGGAGAGGCAGGGAATGATTAGGGGTAGTCAGCATGGTTTTAAGTGAGGGAAATCATGTCTCACAAACTTGATGGAGCTTTTCGAGGATGTAACCAAAGGATTCAATGTGGGCAGTATGGTAGATATTGGTTATTTCGACTTTAGTAAACCATTTTACAAGGTTCCACATGCTAGATTAATTGGAAAGTTAGATCACCTGGGATTCAGGGTGGGCTTACCAATTGGATATAAAATTGGCTCAATGGCAAGAGACAGAGAGTGGTTGCTTTTCCGATTGGAGGTCTGTGACCAGCAGTGTTCCACAGGGATCAGTACTTGGTCCACTATTGTTTGTGATTTGGATGAGAACATAGGAGGCATGGTTAGTAAGTTTGCGGATGACACCAAACTTGGTGGTATAGTAGATAATGAAGAAGGCTATCTAAGATTACCATAAGACATAGATCATAAGACATAGGAGCGGAAGTAAGGCCATTCGGCCCATCGAGTTCACTCCGCAAAGAGATCTTGATCATTTGGGTCAATAGGCTATAGAGTGGCAGATGAAATTTACTTTTGATAAATGCAAGATACTGTATTTTGGTAAATCAAATAAGGGCAGAACTTATATAATTAATGGTAGGGCCCTGAGTAGTGTTATGGAACAGAGACCTAGGGGTTCAGGTACATAATTCTTTTAAATTTGTGTTACAGGTAGAAAGGGTGGTTAAGAAGGCATTTAACGTGCTTGCCTTCATTGTTCAGACCTTTAAGTATAGGAGTTGCGATGTCATGTTAAGGTTGAACAGGGCATTGGTGAGGTCTCTTCTGGAGTACTGTGTGCTGGGAATGAAGAGTTTGAGTTATAAAAGTAAGCTGGAGCTTTTTTCACTGAAGGACAGGAGGTTGGGGGTGACATCCTGAAGGTATATAAAATCATGAGGGGCATAGATAAGATGAATAGCAGCAGTCCTTTCCTAGGATGGGAGAGTTCAAAACTAGGGAGCATATGTTTCAGGTGAGAGAAGCATGTTTTAAAAAGGACATGAGGGGCAACATTTTTATATAGAGTGTAGCATGAACTGCCAGAGGAAGAGGGAGTTGCAAGAACAGTTACAACATGTAAAAGACATTTGGATAAGTACATGAATAAGAAAGGCTTGAAGGGATATGGGCCAAATGCAGGAAGTGGGATTAGTTTAGTTTGAGAACATGGTAGGCATGGATTAGTCAGACCAAAGTGTCTGTTTCCATCCTGTAGGACTCTATGACTCTATAAGACTAACCATAACTTAGTTATTTATGGAGCAAGTCAAGCCTACTTCAAATTGTTTTGTCTGCATGTTCAAGGGCACTTTTGGAATGGTAGTGGTGGGAGGATATGAGTTTTCAGCCTGAGAGAAGCATTCTGCATAGGTATGGGAGCAAGCTGGGCATGGATGACTTCAGTCTGAGATTTCACTATGGCATCCAGATGTTGGGCATATTCTAATTGTGTTGCAAAGGGACCTAACAAACACTGGACACTGGATCATTGGATCCATAGATGTCCTAATGGAGTTAATACTTGAAAGGAAAGTTACCAGTCTCTGTGTAAATCACTGAGTCGAGAGTGTGTTGCTGCAAAAGCACAACAGGTCAGGCAGCATCTGAGGAGAGGAGAATCGACGTTACAGGCATAAGCCCTTCATCATAGAGTCATAGAGATGTAAAGCATGGAAACAGACCCTTCGGTCCAACCGTCCATGCCGACCAGGTACCCCAACCCAATTTAGTCCCACCTGCCAGCACCCGGTCCATATCCTTCCAAATCCTTCCTGTTCATATACCCATCCAAATGCCTCTTAAATGTTGCAATTGTACCAGCCTCCACCACTTCCTCTGGCAGCTCATTCCATACATGTACCACCCTCTGTGTGAAAAAGTTGCCCCTTAGGTCTCTTATTTATCTTTCCCCTCTCACCCTAAATCTATTCCCTCTAGTCCTGGACTCCCCCACCCCAGGGAAAAGACTTTGCCTATTTATCCTATCCATGTCCCTCATAATTTTGTAAACCTCTATAAGGTCACCCCTCAGCCTCCGACGCTCCAGGGAAAACAGCCCCAGCCTGTTCAGCCTCTCCCTGTAGCTCA
>NC_057720.1:58214725-58238393 GCF_004010195.1 Chiloscyllium plagiosum
AGATCCTGTTGTAATCTGAGGTAACCCTCTTCGCTGTCCACTACACCTCCAATTTTGGTGTCATCTGCAAACTTACTAACTGTACCTCTTATGCTCGCATCCAAATCATTTATGTAAATGACAAAAAGTAGAGGGCCCAGCACCGATCCTTGTGGCACTCCAATGGTCACAGGCCTCCAGTCTGAAAAACAACCCTCCACCACCACCATCTGTCTTCTATCTTTGAGCCAGTTCTGTATCCAAATGGCTAGTTCTCCCTGTGTTCCACGAGATCTAAACTTGCTAATCAGTCTCCCATGGGGAACCTTGTCGAACACCTTACTGAAGTCCATATGGATCACATTTACTGCTCTGCCCTCATCAATCTTCTTTGTTACTTCTTCAAAAAACTCAATCAAGCTTGTGAGACATGATTTCCCATGCACAAAGCCATAAGCAGCTGAGGCTTCTTCGAGCTGGAATTGAACCGGCGACCAAAGGATGACAGATTTGCGACACACTACAGTCCTCCGCTCTACTAGCTGCCGGGGGACTGAGAGATGAATGGGAGGGGGGTGGGGCTGGGGGGAAGGTAGCTGAGAATACGATAGGTAGATGAAGTTGGGGTGAAGGTGATAGGTCGGAGAGGAGGGTCAAGCGGATAAATGGGAAAGGTGATGGACAGGTCAAGAGGGCGATACTGACTTGGAGGCTTGGGACTAGGATATGGTTGGGGGAAAGGAAATGAGGAGATTGATGAAATTCACATTGACCCCGTGTGGTTGCAGGGTCCCAAGGTGGAATAAGAGGCGTTCTTCCTCCTGGCATCAAGTGGAAAGGGTTTGGCGATGACGAAGGGTTTCTCTTAGCCCCCAGCCCACAAGCCTCATTCCTGATGAAGGACTTATGCCCAAAACACCGATTCTCCAGCTCCTCGGGTACTGCCTGACTGGCTGTACTTTTCCAGTGCCACACTCTCGACTCTGATCTCCAGCAGTGCTTTCTCTTAGTGTAGAGCACTGTGCCAAGTTGGCATGGTGATTTATCTGTGCCTTTCCAGAGAGATGCTGCTGTCTCCAGGTATGGACTGGTTCGTCCCACAAGACAGAAGTGTGTCAGTGGATATGCTGCCAGTCTGTTTGGGTGATGTGGCTTTCACAGTTGCTTTGAATCAACGGTGCCCAGAAACTATGTGCGTTACGCACAAGCATTCACCAACACAAGGAAAATGTGGATTAGTCACTGGGTCTCCTGCCAATTTTGAACATCTGGATAGCTGATGTGCATTTCTAATAGAAAACAAACAGGATTTGAAGAGCTGGCTCTTGATAGGTCTGTAGAAGGAGAAGAATAAAATGAGTTTGAATGTTTTTCTTTGAATGCATTGGCTTTGGGTCTCCCAATGCCTCAAATACAGAATTCTAAGTTTTGTGTTTAAATTATTCCTTGGCTTTACCCATCTCTGTGGCAGACTCTCCAGTGGTATAGCCATTTTTCCATGCCCTTGCGTTTTCTGTCTCAAGCATCTTGCTCTCTCACTTTGCTACATAAGGCCTTGCCTTCAACACATGTTCTGCAGAATCTCTTCTTCTTCTCCACCCTTTAAGACCCTCCTTAAAAGGGGTAACTAGATATGGACAATAAATTCATATATTCCATATTCTAAGCATTACATTTTTAAAATTACCTCTTTAACCAAGTTGACATCTGCTTTTGTTCAAAATATTTTTTCTTTATGCCTCTGTGATTCATTTATTTCTTAAAGTAAACTCACTATAATAATGTAAATTTGTTGCTGCAAATTTATTGTTTTTAAGAATATGGAGAATATTACATTCTATGATAATTTTGCAACATTTTTGAAGGGCTATAGACAAGTATTATGGCTGGATGCAAACAGCTGCTTTAACATTTCGACAGATGTTGTAATTTAATTTTGACTAAGGAAGATGTTGCATTTTATTCACCTTCCACAGCTATGTGGGGTTTTCTTCGTGTTATATTGATCCAGGGTTGCAGATGATAGCCCAGTTTTTCTGGCAATTACCTGTCATTCTCTGTGGGTCTTCAAATATTTCTGACATTGCATAATGACAGCATCATGGAACAGATTCTTCTGTGGCAAGTCTTCAGCTGAACATTGTCTGACAAGCCTAATTGTGCACAGGACCAGTTGTGTTTTATGTGTGGGACCTTGATGCCTGTACAGGTGGCAGTTACTTAACCTAGAATTGTTGGCAAGCCTGCCAGCTACTAGCAGCCTGCAACCCCATTTGTAGAGCATATAATGATAGTGCAAATATAAGCCCTGAAATTCTTGACAATTGCTTGTGAATAACATGCAATATCATGTCACGATTTCTCCCTCTGCATGTATTTCCAAGCATTAATGCTTTCAGACAGAGATTTATACTAAAGCTTATTATTCTGACACTATACATCTGACACTATTGCGACCATTATAAAATAATTCTAACTTTTGTTTTGTTTGAGACCTGTGCAGTGGTCTTTCAATTAGTCCCAGTATATTGCCGATACCCCAAGATTCAAGGGACACCTGCATTCCAGCTTTGTTACACTGGATAGCAACGTATTAAGTTGGCTTCTAACGACCCTTCTCCTTCGTTCACCATACCTTTATGTCTCCCAAAGTAGGAGAGAAGTAAATAAGAACACTATTCCAGCAAACTAATGGTATGTTAAAGTGTTAATTCTACTGTCTGGATCATTCTGGAAGGAAGCTGTATCCTCCCGGCAGACTCTCATAAATAATTGTAGCTTGCTGAATTCTTCAAATTATGCCCTGCAGGAAAGACTTGTCATTGAATATCCCCAAGGAAAGCAAGACGGCGGTATAGCTGCACTAACAGAGGATAATCAGCAATAGCAGAAAAATAAACCATAGTCACAGAAAGACTAATTCAACAATAACTTATCTTAATCAGTTTCAGTCAGTAAATGAACCTCTGTTTTAGTTTCTAACCACAGTTGCAGCTATTTGGGTTCATTAGTCACTTGGTACCCGTCTCAGGTCAATTTTGATGGGCACAAATAATTTTGGTTTGAATGGGCCTATTAAAGTAACAATGCCATTAAAACCAAATGAACAACATAAGTTCTTCTTTGGTGACATAAATACAAATGGCCCCCTCAAACTAAAATTTAAATTTGTGATGTTAATCCAAAATATGATTGTTATCCCCGTGATTCAACTGTGCCCGTTGTTCATGGAAAAACATTTCAATGAAGTAATGTTTACAATGAAAAGATTTTAATTCTGCAAGCATTCAATCTGGTAAGGAACTAGGAAAAATCGGTGCATGGTTTAGTTGGTTGTGACTTTAAAGAGACTCTAAGCAGCACTGCCCAAAATATTCTTACATCCATCTTGTTCAGATCAACAGATACTGAAAATTTAAAGCTAATTCTAGATTTTACAAAGGTAGCAGAGGACTCTGTATCAGTACCCTCTTCCTGACTTCATTTATCCCCACTTCACCAGCCTGCCCCCTCCACCCACTTTATCTACAACCCCCAACCACCTGCGATAGGGTTAGGGTTGAAGAACCCTAAGAAGGGGTTACACCCGAAATGTTGAGTTCTTCACCTCCTGATGCTTGTCTGGCTTGCTGTATTCTTCCAGCCACCTGCCTGTCTACCACGGAAGACAAAACAGTCCTGAATCTGTATGTCATCCACCAGCTTAAACATCTGTTCTTTCCAACATCAGTATACCATGGTTATAGATTGTACCATCAATGGCTACACCAACTTAGCTTCTTTAGCATTGTATGTTTATTGTTGTCTCATACTTAACTGCATTGTGAGAACAACTTCACTACAACTGCACAGATTCAAAAATAGCCTGACATCACTTTCTCAAGTGCTATTAGCTATGTCTGTCTAACCAGTGACATCTATGCACAGATTGGTCAAAAGGTCAGAGAGTCATAGAGATGTACAGCATGGAAACAGACCCTTCGGTCCAACTTGTCCATGCTGACCAGATATCCTAAATTAATCTAGTCCTATTTGCCAGCACTTGGCCCATATTCCTCTAAACCCTGCTATTCATATACCTTTTAAATGCTGCAATTGTACTAGCCTCCACCACTTCCTCTGGCAGCACATTCCCTCAGCCTCTGATGCTCCAGGAAAAACAGTCCCAGCCTGTTCAGCCTCTCCCTATAGCTCAAACTCTCCAACCCCGGCAACATCCTTGTAAATCTTTTATTAAGGAGCACTTTAAAGGAAGGAAGAAGGTAACATTTACAGCAAAAAGGTAATCACTACAGTTAAAATCAATGCAGCAAGAAAATCATTGGAGAAAAAGATTTTTTAAAAATGTTAGAGAAACTCAACAGCAACAGAATTAACATTTAAGGTTGATGATCTTTCATCAGAAAAATGAGGTTTTAAGCTAGTGGGAGGGTTAGAAGGCAGGAAGAGCAGAGACGAAGATCTGTGATAGGACAAATGCCAGAGAAAATAAAATAATAAAAGATTTAATGATATAACTGCCAAATAAAATTGAATATTGTGAAGAAACAAAGATTTTGTTCAAAAGAGACAGGAATTCTACATAGAAAAACAAAATGCACTGAAGGGATAAGGAAAGAAACAAGACAAAGGCTGTCACGGCAAACCACAAAAATAAGGAAAATAAATCTTACAAAACAATAGAGACAGAAGCTGTGGTCTAGAGCTATGGAAAAAGTGAGGACTGCAGATGCTGGAGACCAGAGTTGAAAAGTGTGGTGCTGGAAAAGCGCAGCAGGCCAGGGAGCATCCGAGGTGCAGGAGAATCGACGTTTCGGGCATAAGCCCTTCCTGAAGAAGAGCTATGGAAACCAGTGCTGAGTCCAGAAGGCCATAAAGTATCACATTGAGAGATAAGGAACTATTCCTCAAGCTGGAGTTGAACTTCAGCAGAACCCTAATAACTCATGGACACCATGGGAGCTTGTGGATTGACTTGTGGACTGAACAATGGTGTTTCACAAAACAGTCTTCCTGTCTGTATTTGGTCTTCTCAGGCCTGAGGAGACCACATTGTGAGCAGTGAACGCAAATTGAAAGAAGTACAATTAAACCACTGCTTCAGCTTAGAAGGAGCATTTGGGACCTTCGACAGTGAAAGGGAAAATGTGAAAGGTTAGGTGTCTTTGGAAAGGAAGTGCCATGGGGAAGGAATTGGATGTGAGGGAGTGACTTGGAGTAGACTAGGACATCATAAAGGGAATGCTGAAATGGGTGGGCAGGGAAGTTGTGTTCAATGGCTGCATCACATTTGAGCTGGCAGAGGATGAATTGTTGAGTGCGGAGGATGGTGGGGGAAGGTGCGTTTAAGGGGGATGCTATAATGGTTCTGGGAGGGAGCGGAAGCAATGAGAGCATGTGTGTGAAATGGATTGAATGCCTTGGTAAACTATTTAGGAATGTGCTGCTTTTTGTAAGGACGCCATTGTATTCTCCAGTTGTCGTCAATCCTGCAAACAATGATCCTGGAAAATGATGCCCATCAATTACTTCATTTTCAAAAATCAGAAGGCCAAGAATCAATGGTTCCAAATCAAAAGTGCCAAAGAGAGGAAGAGAGTGCCCGCATCATGTCCTGGGATACTCCTACTCTATACACATATGACATATGACATAATTCCTGCCAGAGGCTGCTGGCAGTTGCTTCTTGGTCTTCAGCTGTTTCTTACCAAATTCCAAGTTGTATCTTGAATCTCTCCCATTTCTAACAACTAGTTATTTTCAGTGTGAAATTTTAATACATACTTTGAAGAAATCCAAGTAAATCACATTACAGAACTTCCTATTGTCCACTCGGGATATATTTCTGAATAAGAGTCAAGAAGATTGATCAGGATGGATCTTTCCCGTCCAGATACCCATATTAGATACTATTAACAACTAATAATTCTGTACTTTAGTTCCAATATCAAACACCACAACTTCACTTGGTATGGAGAAATAATTAAGGGTCTACAGTTGCCTGGATCTGTTTAGTAATATTTCTAAAAATGTCATAATGTTGGCCTTTACCCAGACTACTGGGAGGTCCTTATTGTTCACTGACTCCCTCGTAAAACTGTCAATGCCTCACAATCTCAGTCTCTATTGATATTGGTACTTAAGATTTATTTATTTTGAGTTCTTTCAGTCTGTCTAGGATTTCCAAGTTCTTTATATTGCAGTCATTAATTGTACTTTATTAGGCCCCGAGATTGATCAGCTGCTATAGTGAACTGCTGCCATAATTCTTGTGAAAATCTTACAAATGGAACAACCAAACACCACTCAAACCCAGTAATATTAGTCCCCGGACTGTCATTGAGATTCCAGTGCCTTTGCTTTGGAACCCACACCCATCCTAAATAAAGCCACTGATGCGTTCGGAATGAAGCCAAAGGTAAGAACTTCATGTGCTTAGAAACTGTGAACCATGTAACTTTCAAACCCTGTACATCCAGTGAGATGAAGCCTTTGGCTTATCAATAGGCACATCTGGACCCCACTAGCAGGTGCAATCTAAGACAAAGTGAGTAACATTTTAATGTTACTGACATTATCAGATCAAATCAAGTACCAGACACTGCCCTTCCATCTGAATTTTGGCCACAAGTCTCAGTCTTTTTGGCCTGTTCTGCTTGAGTAGTGGGAAACCAAAGTGGGCACACCCTGCCCATCCTGTATACTCAAATGCAAATGGGGATTCTAGAGTGATGAATATCCTAATATTGAGAAAGAGGATGGTAATAGTTTTATTGATTCACAGCATGTGAGCTTCATTGGCTGGGCCAGCACTTCATTGGCCTAGTTGCCCAGTGGGTATTTAAGACTCAAACACATTGCTGTGGGTCATGGAGGCCAAACTAGGTAAGGATTGCAGATTCCTTCCTTAAAGGACTTTAATGAACCAGATGGAATTTTTGTGACGATCAGCAATAGACTCATTAGACTCTTAATTCCAAATTTTTGTTAAATTCTAATTTCATCATCTGCCCTGACAGGGTTGGAACCAGGGACATTACCCAGTCTCTGGATTAATACTTCAACCACCAGGCCATCATCATGAGCAAATACTCAATTTTCTTTGGTGCTTTCTGAATTATGGGTGTGTCCATTAAAGCAACTGAGTGCTACTCTGATTTTCAATTCACGAGAGCGGGTGTCAGTGTAGCACCCTCAAACTGAAGTAGGCAATTCCAGATTGTGAATGGGGTTCCATTCTGGAGTCTGTCCACGAGACAAATTACACACAAGTCCGATTACAATGCACGACATTGGAAAGCAGCTGTTTGTAAGTACAGGAAATGTTCTTAAGTCAGGTCTTTAAAATGACAACAACGTATGGGATTGCATTTGCAAATCAGGGACCTCTGAATGTATATGAGCCTGCTGTAAACTCACTTCTTAAACAGTTCTGCAAAATTTCTACACCCTCGAAGGAACATAATTAATTTCTGTGAATGTTACTACAATCATAGTGAAGTGGACTAATGATATTTAACTGTCATAATTTAACTTTAATAGTGAAGATTTGCATGGACAGAAAATAGTTTTTATAAAGGACATTATTGGGCTAAGATGACTGTTGCAATTGCTTTACAAGCTTAAGCAACCAGCACGGCATACTGTACACAAAGCCTGCTGCATTGGGTTTACCACTTTAACCAAGAGGTGCTACAATGGTGGTTAAAAGATTAAAAAAACACCATGGATCATTTGATAATGGGAAAAGAAATGTTTAATTGTGTGAAGAGTTCACACAAGGCTGTCGGTTTGAAAATTCCCTTTTTCCGTCAAGAAAACATTGAAATTGGCTTCTTCATGTTGACCTGGTGAACTAAGTGTCATAGCTGCGTACTAGAAAAGAATCACAAATATTTGGTTACATAAGTGGGAGGGGGTCAAAAAGAGAAATGCCAATCACCCCTCCTCACTTGGTCATAACATTTTTATTTGGGTTGTGGGAAGTGAAGAGAACAAATTGGTTTCTCTAAAGATGATAGTTTTGATGTTTTGAAGATCCTCACCATATTTGACAGAGGGTTCATTGAGAGTACCCTGAGCTGCTGCTTCACTGCCTGGTTTGGGAATTGGACCATCTTGAATCATAAGACCCTACAATGCTTAGTGAGGACATCTGAGAAGATCATCGGGATCTCTCTTCCCTCCATTACAGACATTTAAACCACACGCTGCATCGGAAAGGCTAACAGCATTGTGGAAGACCCCACACACCCTTCACTCAACCTCTTCTCGCTCCGGCCATCAGGCAGAAGATACCGGAGCATTCAGTCTCTCACGGCCAGACTGTGTAACAGTTTTTTTGCCCCAAGCCATCAGTCTTCTTAACACAGTATGATCAAACTCTTTCCCATCTGAAATTCTTGGCACGATGTTGGTCAAACACTCAGACAACAGACTCAAAGAAGTGTAGTGTGTGTGTATAGTACAGATAGAAACAAAAGAATGAATGCAGCACAATCCATGAACAGAGATACAGGAGGAGATTATAATAGCTATATGGTTACTGACACCTTGTTCTTCCATCCACCACATTCCCCAAGAATTGCATATAAGAGCATGTTGGCAAATATTTACCCCCATTTGAAGTGAGAGGAAATCACCTCTGCGCCCTTGTGCAACCTTTGAGATCTTGGATTGTATTTGTAAATTGTGACTTGTAGGTGAGACTTTTAAGGTCATCTGTGATTATTTCTGCTTCATACAGAAATTATCTTTAATCTGAAATGACTTGGTCAAGATTGATTGTGACCAGGATTTGTGTCCTACACAGTTGGACACTGCATGCATTTCACAGACAGGATGCTACCGTTACAGATGTCTTCAACCGATAAAGTGAGAGTGCCTGATTGATGTCACTCACAAGTTACTCATGTGTGCTTAGAGAGAAAAATAAGCACTGTAGGGTAGTTGCAGCCATTTTCCATTTGCAGTGCTCATACAAGTTTGATAGTGGAGGTTAATGCAGTTCACACTTGGTACATTGAGTCACAGGCTCAGCCTGGTTGTTCAGGCCCCTCTACCTCAAACCTACAGGTTCCCTTCCTTCCAACAGGATTGAGCTGAAAAGTGAGTTTCATGGATGGTTTCTCTCTGTAAAGCCTAAAGAGTTTTTTTGCGATATTGTCTCAAACACTATCTAACGTGTCCCTATTGATGCCCTTCTCGTCTGATGCTAGTCCAGTTCTCTCACTCACTGAAGGTGAAGGAACTCACCACTGCTGGGAAACACCAACGTCACTGGTCAATGGTAAAATACATCCCAGACTGAATGCAGCCATTCAAGTGCTGGCAGTTCAGAGATCCCCATGCACAGTTGTTGAAATTTGCCTCAGGTATGCTGGGGAAGAAGAAGATGGTGCCCTGCTTTCTGCACAGGGATCTGGTGGGCAGGGTGTTGCAGAGAAAGGATGTCTATTCCCAGGACCAGCAGATGAGGCCAGAACACCAGATGCTGTCAGCCTGACCCGAGGTTTCTACCCAGGTCACTGCAGTTTCAGCAATCTGGAGGAACGCCCAGCAATGCAGGAAGAGGGTCGATGACCTTCTCTGCTTGACATGGTAAGTATCAGCTTCTTCTCTCTGCTAACCACGCTCACTTTCTCTCTGCTACTGCACCCACTTCCCACCAAGGCTCATGCTCCACCATGCCCACTCCTGTCTGCAGCATCTCTTCTCACTTACTGTCACCCAGCCAACCTTCTACACCATTAACCCTGCCTGGCCTCAGTGCCTCCAACTTACTCACTCAGGATTCCTTACTACCTTTCCCCCACCGCACTAATACTTACAGCCACTTTCAGCTCACTCAATCCTTCCCTTGTCTCATTATAGGGGGAAACAGCCCACAAGCAGAAGTAGGCAGGATGGATGGTAGGGTGCACCCTCTATGGACCCTCACCTTCCCAAACAACTGACAGACCATGTCCAAGCCCCTGGAGTGATATGAGATGATGCTCTTGAGTTACAGTGCTCCTATCCTCTGACTAACAACAGTCTCCCTTGAGTTGACTGAGGACTACTTCCCTTTGACACTAAGATGTGAATTTGCTGCAGCACCTGAGATGTGTTTGCCATATCTGTGGCTGGCACATGGTGCATATTGATGTGGCAATGGGCCGTACAGTAAACAATGTCACCACCTTGTCTGATTACTGCTGACAAGCATGACAAACTGTGTGGCTTTGGGTCCCTGCTGAACAGCAAGGCAAGACATAATTACTGTAAGCACGTAAAGTGTTCTGAGGGGGCAAAGCACTGAATTGGAAGGCAAGGCAGAGATGCTGTGAGCATCCAAGTTGACACAAAGTAAGTGAGCACTAAGAGAACAAGTAAGCTCAGAGTTGCAGCCTGGTTCAATCTGTGAGCTGGATGTCTGTCCCTGCTCACCAAGTGTTCTTGCAGCAGCATTGCAATGAGAGGTATCAGAGCACTCCATAGTGCTGCATTGAAGTGGATCAGCCATAATAGTGAAGAGAGGCTGGCATATGTCAGATGCCGACCTTCTTAAACATGGGGTGCATATGCCCGCTACCCAAGGAGCATACCCTCAGATGTTGGTGTTGGGTGTCCAAGGTGAAGGTATGGTTGAGGAAGTAGATTAGATTAGATTACTTACAGTGTGGAAACAGGCCCTTCAGCCCAACAAGTCCACACCGACCTTCCGAAGAGCACCCCACCTAGACCCATTCCCCTACATTTACCCCTTCACCTAACGCTACGGGCAATCTAGCATGGCCAATTCACCTAACCTGCACATCTTTGGACTGTGGGAGGAAACCAGAACACCCGGAGTAAACCCATGCAGACACTGGAAGAATATGCAAACTCCACACAGACAGTTGCCCAAGGCGGGAATTGAACCCAGGTCTCTGGCGCTGTGAGGCAATAGTGCTAACCACTGAGCCACCGTGCTGCCCATAAAGTAGTGAGCAAATTGCCAGGTGTCAGCCCTGAATTTCATGTCAGTTTTCTCAGGCTTTACGTTCTGTATGATGAGTGTCAGAATCAGGGAGTGGATATTAATGAGGTGAGATTAAGTAGTAATGAAGATGATATTGAGTAACATTGAGTCGTTGCTAATAGGTCTCTTACTAACTACTGAAGATCTCGTCCTGAGGTGCAGAACTTGGCTGAAAATATGATTTGTTGGTCTTGACATTGAGGACACCCTCACTCAACATCTTACCTAAGATTGTAGAGCCCCAAGCTACAGAGAGACTTGGGTATCCATGTGCATGAAACACAAAAGTTTAGTATGCAGATACAGGAAGTATTTTGGATGGTTAATAGGTTGTTGTAGTTCATTGGGAGGGTAATTAAATACAAAAACACTTCAGTTAAACACAGCATACCACATCTGCAATACTATGTAATTTATTGCACTCCCTAATAAAACAAGGAATATGTGAGTTGGAAGCATTTTGGAGATGGTTTACCAAATTAATACCTTTAAAGGGCATGAACAGATTAATGCTGAAAGAGTTGAATACAGCTTCAGCTAGAAGTGTTTCTAGAAATAATAGTAAATAGAACAGTACACCAGCAGGTGTATTGTAGACAAAATGGTAAAGAGCCAGGCCAGGGACTGAGTGATAGAAAAAAATATGCAGTCCAAGTTATACAATCAGCAAGAAAAGTGTGGCCTTGGGTGGACATGAACAAAGCCTGATGTATGTACTGTGGGAAATAAGTGACATCTAGTTGATGTTTGGCTGTGAATTGATCAGATTATAAATTGAATACATGATTTAAGGTGTATAACAGAAGTTAACTCATTTTCTTTACGAGAATTTAGTAATACTAAGTTCAAGGCTGACTGTCCTTGAATACACATAAATATGTGATTGTAACCTGCATCTGAGTCTTCTGGTAGTGTCAAGATTAGAGTGGTGCTGGAAAAGCACAGCAGGTCAGGCAGCATTCAAGGAGCAGGAAAATCGATGTTTCGGGCAAAAGCTTTCATCAGGAATGAGGATGGGAGACTCAGAGGGGTGTAGAGATAAATGGGAGGGGGGTGGGGCTAGGGAGAAGATAGCTGAGAATGCAATAGGTGGATGGAAGTGGGGTAAAGGTGATAGGTCAGAGAGGAGGATGGAGCAGATAGGTGAGAAGGAAGATTGACAGGTGGGATAGGTCATGAGGGAGGTGCTGAGCTGAAAGGTTGGAACTGGGGTAAGGTGGGAGGAGGGCTTTTGCCCGAAACATTGGTTTTCCTGCTCCTCAGATGCTGCCTGACCTGCTGTGCTTTTCCAGTACCACTCTAATCTTGACTCTAATCTCCAGCACCCATTTCTGCTCTTCTGGTAGTGTGTCAAGTTAAACAATAGGTGATTGTTTTATAACAGGCTAGGCTTGTATCTGTTGGAATTCAGAAGTGTAAGAGTTAACTTGATAGAAACATATAAAATCTTGAGGGATCTTGACAGGGTAGATATGGAAGATCTTTTCTGTTGTGGGAAAATCGAGAAATAAGGGTCACTGTTTTAAAAAAAAGGGTTGTTCATTTAAGACCGAGATTATGAGAACTTTCTTTCTCACAGAGTTGAGAGTCTTTGGAACTCTTATTCTCATAAGGCAATGGAGTAAAAGGTTTAAATATTTTTAAGGCAGAGATAAAGTAGATAGACTCTTGAGAATGAAGAAGGTGGAAGGTTATTAGAGGTGACAAGAATGTGTAGTAAATGATCAGCTGTGATGTTATTGCATGATAGAGCACACTCGAGGACCATGTGCCCTACTTTTGGTCCAAATTCATATGTTCTTATGATGCAACACAACAACAGTGACCACACTTACTGGATTTCAACTACCTTGTACTAATTCATGTAACAGACATTTTTGTAATAATGCAAGTCTTTCTTTTTTATATCAAATACAAAATATTTGGATTACAAGAGGACTGTCACAACAAATTTATTGCCCATTATTTATTCAATTTTGTACCTACATATCTGGAATACCTAACACACCAAAAGAACTATTTCCCACTTATCTGACTGCCTGGAGTTTTATTTTGAAATGCATCTATATCCATCAACAAGTTGATATCATTACAGAATTCATAAAACCTGTCAGAAAGCCAAGTGACAGTGTTATAGCAGACGCAGCATGCTCTAGGCTATGACAGAACTTTAGTCCTCTCTAGACTGATGAAAGTTTCTTGCACCATCCCCAGTCACTCTCAATAAAGTAATTAGATATCATGCTCTGTGAGTTAATGCCTCTAATTATTATTCAGCACTGCTACTTTGTATTCTGAGGATGGTTTTAATCAAGTAGTTGATTAGTATTTTGTTAGTTACTCTTTCACTTCAAGTCTGTTCTGCATCTCTCATGAATGCAATGACCTGTTAGATTACAGGTCCACATTATTACCATAAGGCAACCGCTCCCCCCCACCCCGCTCCCCCCCCCCCCCCACCTCACCAATATGATTACATTTACACTTAAAATGAAACCCTCTCTTGTCTGATCCATCAAATAGTTCAATTTCAAGGATATAACAGATTCTTCATAATAACACAATCCTACAGCAAATTTCATTAATTCGAACTACATTCCCACTGCACAAGTGTGAATATCAGGCCCATAGGCATATAAAGGACATACCCAATAAAAGGAAATCCTGCCAAGGCTCCAAAAGGACTGAAACAATTGACATCCTAACTCTTCAGGGCTCCACCAGTAAAATACCCTGTATTGAGTTGGCATGATAAAGGAATATTAGTGTCACAGGTAAAATGAGTCTGACATGCAAGTGGTAGCTTTGACAAATGCTACAGTGGTATTATCAGAATACAAGAAATCAGAGCAGGAGTAGGCAATGCAGCTCTTGAGGTGGATGTAGTTCCCCTATACCTGCTGCCCTTCTAGATGGTAGATGGCATGGGTTTGGAAAGTCCTGTCCAAGGAGCCTTGGTGAATTTGTGCAGTGCATTTTATCAATGATAAACTTGGATGGTAATGAGCATTGGTGGTGGAGAGAGTGAATGTTTGTGGATGTGGTGCCAATCAAGTGAACTGCATTGGCCTGGAAGGTGTTAAGGTTCAAGTGTTGTTGGAGTTGCACTCATTCAGGTAAATGAAGAGTATTCTACCACTATAAATGCCGGAGGAAATAACACAGAGGCACTTCACAGGAGGCTCCCAAGCACTGAGGATGTCACCTAGACAGGGGACGAAACATCTGCAACACAAATTCCCAGCTCGGCGAACAGAACCACAACAATGAGCACCCGAGCTACAGATCTTCTCACAAACTTTGAGTATTCTATCACACTCCTGATTTGTGATAGTGGACAGGCTTTGGGGAATCACGAGCTGAGTTACCTGCTGCAGTATTCCCAACCTCTAATATGTTCTTGTAGCTAATATACTTATATGCGTAGTCCAGTTCTGTTTCTGGTCAATGGTAACCCCAGGATATTGATTATGAACGATTCAGCAATAGTGATGCTTTTGAAAGTGAAAGGGTTATGCTTAGATTCTCTTGATGTAAATGGCAATATCCTGGCATTTGCGTGGCATGAATGTTATTTGTCATTTGTCAGCCCAAACCTGCATTTGGACACAGACTGCTTCAGTATCTGAAGAGTCACAATTGCTATTGAACATTGTGCAATCATTAACAAACATACCCATTTCTGACCTTATGACAGTGGAAAAGTCATTTTGAGCCATGCATCTCAGTGATTGTTTATGCACTACTGAAAATGAAAGTTAAAATAAAAACTTCTGTTCCTTAACAAAGGTTTAGGTTTCCAGAAAGTTAATTGACATCATAGAAAGTAAAGAGTGTGTGATTTGAGGTTAGTGTTTTGTGTTCTGAGAGCACTGAAAATAGGCATGTGTTTCCTAACAGGTGCATAACAGATTTCAAAATATGTTGAGTTTATTAAAACCCAGCTCCAGGAATGACAGGTAGACGGAGGATCCTGATGACATGCTTTTGGTTTCTCCACATTAACTTACATTTTCCTGCATTATTTTTCCCTTGGTGGTTCTTGCAACAACATATTGTAGATTACTGTAAATTTATTTTGGCAAGTCAAAAGCAAAATATTGCACGTATTGGAAATCTGAAATATAAATTGAAGTGGCTGGAAGTACTTAGTAGGTTAGGTGGCATCTACAAAGAGAGAGAAAGAGTGATGCTGAATATTGATGTTATTGTAAAAAGGCAATATCAGCTGCATTGGTAGCATTAAGCTGATTAACCATGAAAAGGTGGGCATGTTCGGTTTCATTGGTTCCATTCAATTCAATCAGAGCTCGGTTCCATTTACTCATACTTGTTCTACATCCCTTAATACTCCTAATAAAAAAAAACTTATTTCTAAAAATCATAATTGATTCAGCTTCAAAAGCCTTTTTGAGGCAAGAGATTGAGACTTCCACTTGTGTCAGAACATACGTCCTGCTTTCACACCTAAATTGTCTGCATCTAATTATAAGATACGTCCTCTTGGTTTGGAATCTCCTCCAGAAGAACCAGTTTCTTTGTACCTACTCTACTGAATCCCTTTGATGAAACACTACGATGAGGTTAGTTAGCTCTCATTATTCGAGGGAATATCACCCAAATTTAAACAACCTGAATTAATGAAATAATCTTTCACGTTTTAATATCATGCTGGTGAATCTGTGATGTGCACTTCTAAACTAACAGATCATCCCTGAGGTTTGGTATCCCAAAACAACTGAATGCAGTGGAGGAAAACGTTGGTAACCATTTTCTGACAGCTTGAGAGAATGTCCCTGCTTCATTTTCCTTGCTAGATCACCTTCACTGGATTCAAAAATAGATGGCTTAATTAAGTATAATCCAGATTGAAAAGTGAGTATGAATAAATTTTCACATTTATGGTGAAAGGAGTGGACAGATCGACAGAAATACATTGTTTCCAGCAGTTGAGGTTTCAAGAACAAGAAGCCAAGATACAAGATTAAATGTCTGAAATTTAAGATGGCAGGCAAAAGAAATCTCTATGGTAAATATCTGGGCACAGAAATTGTACCTTCTGGACTTTGTAATAAATACAGTAATTATAAATAATATTCCAGCATTCCAGTATTTTGTCTTTATGTTCTTTATGATTCATTTAGATATTAACTCTACAAATTGAGGCACAGAAGATGTGAACTGAAATAATTTCACTGGAGAAAGTGAAGATTGAGAAAGTATGGAATCCAAGTCCCTCTCATGTCATCAATTTTAACGGGTATTGTGAGATCTAGAGTTCCTTTGAGCAATATTAGATGGGAGGTGTCATCATCAATGAAAAAAAAAGTAGAAACCAAAGTTGCAATCCAAGAACCGTTTCCTTCAAAGTTTTTAATCACATCAATAACATTTATTTCACAGTCTGGAAATAATAAAGATATGTTTCAGGATAGAGACCTTTGAATATTATTTTAGGAACAACTAGTTTTTGCAGTATTGAAGGGAACATCAAATCTTCCAAATTAATTTAGTGACAGGCTTGCAGGCCATGAAAGAGTTGAATATTGACATGCTTTTCCTTAATCACCCTTCCAACTCATCTAAATTGAGCTGAGCTGTCCAGCCAACTAAACTGTCTACTTCCTTGTCCCACATTTCCTCATCTTTTGTATTGCTGTTGGATTGCACTGGCTTGGTTCCTGTTGGCAGATCCTGGGTTACTGAAGTTGAAGCTTCTAAAGTAAAGCAAATAACATGATGTAATAATGTTAATATGAAATATATCAACATCCACAGTTGATTAATCTGACAGTGAACAGATTTCACATTTATTATCTTTGAAAGTGTGCACAAATTTTGAAAATTTTTAAAAAACAATTCTTCCCTCCTTTCTGGAAAGGTCCAGCTGTCACTGGGCAATGCTATATATGAGCCAGTGAGTCAGGCTGATCTTCATATCTGGAAAAGCACAGCAGGTCAGGCAGCATCTGAGGAGTAGGAGAATCGACGTTTCAGGCATAAGCCCTTCATCAGGAGGGGTTGATGAAGGGCTTATGCCCGAAAAGTTGATTCGCCTGCTTCTTGGATGCTGCCTGACCTGCTGTGTTTTTCCAGCACCACACTCTTGACTCTGAACTCCAGCATCTGCAGTCCTCACTTTCTCCTGATCTTCATATCTGAACTGAACCAGGAAATGTTGCCTGCCTGGAGAGCATCAGGATCAAATCTGATTTCATCCTCACTACATAAACACTGATATAGGAATACTGAGTTTAATTGTGGTATCCATGCTGCATGCTGCTCCTCTGACTGATAGCAATTGATTCAACAAGAATGGAGAATCAAAAGAGGGACAGATTCTGGTCTGATCAGCACTACACTAGGAAATTGTTGGCCAGCCCTTTACTATGTTAAACCTGACCAATTTTCTTCATAAAATTCAAGAAGCATTACTATGTTTTAAAAAATGACTGACGAATCAGCAAAGTATATTGTGTAAAAACATAAAGCTCATCTCATGGTATTAGAGGGTAAGAAGATCTTCCCAGGGTGGGGCTGTCCTTGCTAAAGGTGCCCAAATAAAAAGATCTAGCCCCAAAAGCCCACAGGCAGGTAAACTGCCAGGCATATCCTTTTGTTGTTGGGGAGTAATGAAAAAGGCAATAGGGCCTGTAGTCCAGACCTTCCTGCCTGATTAACACTGCTCTCAAGATGGATGGTGATAGTATAATGTCACATCTATTACAATGGAAGAACACCTCACCTTCACCTGATCTCCAGGAATGTGCACTCTCTACAAGACATCTCTGGAATCTTATATCGGCTGGAATGTTAAATCACACATTGGAATGGGGTGACAGCTGCAGGGATGGGATTCAGTTAAAATTGGATGAACTGGCAGAAGATGGTATGCCCATCACTGACTCAGTTAATCTACTTCTTTTAATCCATTAATGGGTGAGTATTGAGTAACCCATTGGTCTTTGGGCTAACTGAACTCTCCCTGCTTTCGCTGATGTATTATGAGCACAGTGTTGGCCAGGCCACATTGCAAGATAGGCAGGTAAACCCTGACAGCAGCTTGGGGATCAGCCTCCAGTTAGATAATCTTCAGCCCAAAATGAAAATGTAACGTCTGCTTGAACCCCCACACCCTGATTTCTCAATCACAGCCCTCAATGGAGTCTGCCTACATTTCACCACCTCCTCCACCCCCAGTCAAATGAATTCAACAATGACAGATTTCGGTATCACAGTGCCATTATTGCCCAGGAACTCTGGTGCTATAACACTGAGTTCGCTGCCCTGAGTGAGACACAACCAACAGGAGAAGGGCAGCTCAAAGAACAAAATGATGATTACACTTCCTCTGGAAAGGCAAATCAGAAGAATATCACCTCAATAGGGTCAGCTTCACCATAACTGGTTGGACATCCCAATGAATCCTCCTAAGTGAGCACCTCATGGCCCTACAGCTGAGCCTGGCCCAGAAGCAGCGCATCACAGTTGTCAATATTTACACCCGGACCCTAGTCGCAACGGATGAGATGAAAGAGGCATTCTACCCCAGCCTTTGTGAACTGCTGTCCCGCATCCCCATAGGAAACAAGTTGATTCTCCTCAGCAACTTCAATGCCAGAGTCAAGAGGGATATAAACCTTTGGAAAGATATGTTAAGCAAGGAAGGTGAAGGGGAAACAAACTCCAATGGAGTCCACCTCCTGACCAAGTGTCAAGAACATGACCTCATCATAACAAACATGCTGCTCCCCCAGAGGGACAAGGACAAGACCTGAGGGCATTACCCCATTCCAAGCATAGGCACGGAACAGATTACATTAGCATTTGATGGAGGGACCACAGAGATGTCTGCATCATCCTCACCATGGTGAGCTGGCAACCACTGGACCAACCACTGATTAATCCACTCTCACATCTCCATCAACCTGGCCCCAAATTGGCAGAGGCAGAAACATTCTGCTGAATGTTTCTAGACTCAAAGACCCTGAGAAGAAAGACTACTCCAGCAGTGCCTCACAGACAACCTGGTAATGACCAATGTGCCAAAGCCACAGACTGCCCACAACAGCTGGTCCATACTAAAAGACACCATAGTCAGCACTTGTGAACTCGGCCTTTCAATGGGGAACTGAGACTGGGTCAATGAGAATGATCAAAAGATTCAGAATCTCCTAGAACGCAACAACAAGGCATTCCTGAATTGGCAGCTCCACCAAAACCCGAGTGACAGGAAACAAGGTGACAGGCAACTGAAGGCTGAAATGTAACAAAGAACCCATGATCCAAAGGTTAGATGGTGAGTGGAAAGAGCGCAGAAGACTTAGCAGCTCACCACTATGTGTGCAGCTTCTTCAGCGCAATCAAAATTGTCTCCAGTCTGAGTACACAGGTAGCTACTCCACTGAGAATCAAAAACAGTCAGTCGCTCATCGAGACTGAGAGGCAGTCAGAACCTACTGGAGACTGCACTTTGAGTACCTCCTCGGCTTAGGCACAGCCTTCGATGTAAGTGCTCTCAAGATCATCCAGCAACACACGACCCATCGTCATTTCAGCACACCTCCAACTTGCCACGAGGTTGGAAAAACCATTTTACAGCTGAGAAACAACAACATATTCAGCACAGATGGAATTGCCACTGAGGTTGGAAAATATGGCTAAGAAGCAGTCTTGACACGAATCCACAATTTCATCACTCTTGTCTGGAAAGAAGACAGCATACCAGGAGATCTCAGAGATGCCCGTAATTGTTATCAACTTAAGAAAGGATACAGGTCTGACAGGGGAAATTACAGAGGGATTTGCCAACTGTCTGCCACAGGAAAGGTCATCAGGAGAATCTTCCTCAATTGACTCCCCATAGTGACTAAAGAGTTCCTCCATGAGTTTCAAAATGATTTCTGCTTGTCAAGAGGCACAAGGGACATGGTTTTCAGTGCACGACAAATCCAAGAAAACGGCAGGCATTAGCACCAATCTCTGTACATGGCTTTTCGAAACTCACATGAGTAATGTGGTATATCTTCCTCAAAATCAACTGCCTGCAGAAATTCATCACCATTCTCCACTTGACTTGCAAGCTGTGATTCTCAGCCATGGATCTACTCAGACCCAAAGTGCAAACTGGGGTCAAGCAGGGCTGTGTCATCGTACAAACACCGTCTGCCTTCTTCCTTGGTGTAATGCTCCATCCTGTGTCCATGAAGCTCCCCACTGGAGTGGAGCTAACCTACAGAGCGAGCGGCAAACTGTTCACCTTTCAATGTCTCCAGGCCAGAACCAAGACCACCTTCTCTCCCCGAGCTCCAGTACACAGAAGATACCTGTTGGGACACAAGCTTGGAGGCTGAGCTACAAACCAACATTGTTCCATTCACCATAATGAATGAGAAAATGGTACTCAGACTAAACATCTGGAAATCCAAAATGCTCTACCAGCATGCTCCTGCCACATAACACTGCTCCCCGACCATCAAATCTATGGCAAGCCCATGAACATTGTGAATCATTTGCCATACCTCAGGAGCCTCCTCTTAGTGCAAGCAGACAGTGACAAAGAGATTCAACATCAATTCTGATGTGCCAGTGCAGCCTTCAGATGCCTGAGGAACAGAGTATTCAAAATCCGATACCTCAAACCTAACAGCAAGCTCATGGTCAACAGAGCAGCTATGGTCCCCATTCTCCTGTGTGCACCCGAAACATTGACCATGAACAGCCATGGTCCTCAAATCCCTGGAGAGTTATCACCAGTTACTGCCTTCACAAAATTCTACAAATCCACTGGCAGGATAGGTATACCAACCTGAGCATTCTTTCACTAGTATTGAGGCATTGGTCATACTCGATCAGTTACAACAGGTAGGCCACATTGTCTATATACCTGACAGAAGACTCCCTAAACAAACGCTCTACTCCGAGCTCTGCAACGGTCAGTGATCAGTAGGACGGCTGAGGATTCCCTGAAAGCTTTCCTAAACAAATGCAACATCCCCTCTAAGACACACAACCTGCAGAAGAAGCATCTGCACAGGGGCGAACCACTTCGAGCAAGTCACCCTCAACCCTGAGGGACAGCCAAAGAAGACAAGGAGGAATTTACAGGAGATTAATTGTAGTGGTTCAAACCAGTGACAGACCACCACTTTAGATTTATAGAATTGTATAGTCCAGAAAATGCCATTAGCCTTCACTGACAATAACTCCTACACTAGTCCTACTTTGCAACACTCAATCTATACTCTTGAAAGTTATGACATTTCAAGTGCCTATCCAAGTACTTTTTACTTTTTTTAACTTCTATGGGGCAGTTAGGGGTTGGCAACAAATGCTGGTCTTGTCAGCTATGCCAACGTTCCATGAAATAGTATTTTTTAAAAATATCACCTAAGGGTTTATCCATAATGTAGCAATTCTTCATGCGGTTGATTCGTGCAAGTTTCTCGTCCAATGTCACTCGAGCTTTCCTTTCTTTCTTAAACGCTCCATACATTATATAATTGAACCTGCGCACAACATGATACAAAAGCAAACAGTATGTTATCTCGCAGTTAGAACATAAATCAAATTGCACAATTTGATTTTAAATTGCTGACATCTAAGTGGCAGTTTATTTTCAGAGGAAATATTCTCTCATTTTTAGACAGTGCTAAGTAAAAATAACTGACTCAAACAAAGAATAAAATAGCACAGGAACAGGTTCTTTAGCCCAGCAAGCCTGCACCAATTCCTGGTCCTTATTTAGACCCGCTATTTATTGCCCATTCATGGATTCAAACTCTGTTCGCCTCCTGCTCATGTATCTATCAAGATGCATCTTAAACGTTGCTAATGTGCCTGCTTCATCCTCCTCCACTAGCAGTGTAATTCACGAGCACAGGAACAGGTTCTTTAGCCCAGCAAGCCTGCACCAATTCCTGGTCCTTATTTAGACCCGCTATTTATTGCCCATTCATGGATTCAAACTCTGCTCGCCTTCTGCTCATGTATCTATCAAGATGCACCTTAAACGTTGCTAATGTGCCTGCTTCTACCTCCTCCACTAGCAGTGTAATTCACGCACCCACCACCTTCGCTGTGAAAATCTTTCCTGCACTTCTGCCCTAAACTTTCCCCTCTCACCTTGAACCTGTGCCCTCTTGTGCCCTTTTCCGCCCTGGGATTCAGCCACCGACCATCCACCTATCTATGCTCTCATAACTTTGTAGACTTCTGTCAGGTCGCCACTCAGCCTCCGATGTTCCAGTGAAAACAATCTGAGTTTATCCAACTTCTCCTCATACCTGAAACCCTCCAGACCAGGCAACATTCTAGTAAACCTTCTGTACACCCTCTTCAAAGCATCCACATCCTTCTGGAAGTACGGTGGCCAGAACTGCACATGATATTCCAAAGGTAGCCTAATTAAAGTTTTATACAGCTGTAACATGGCAATTTTTATATTCAATGTCCCGACTGATGAAGGCAAGCACATTGTCTGCCTTCTTGACAACTTTAGCCACCTGTGTTCCCACTTTCAGGGATTCATGGCCCTGTATGTCCAGATCTCTCTGTATGTCAGTGCTCCTAAGGGTTCTGCCATTTCTTGTATAATTTGTTGAGAGTGCGGTGCTGGAAAAGCACAGCAGGTGAGACAGCATCCGAGGAGCAAATCGACGTTTCGGGCATCAGCCCTTCGTCAAGAATGAGGCTTGTGGGCCAGGGGACTGAGAGATAAATGGGAGGGGAATGGGGTTGGGGGAAGGTAGCTGAGAATACGATAGGTAGATGAAGGTGAGGGGGAAGGTGATAGGTCGGAGAGGAGGGTGGAGCAGATAGATGGGAAAGGTGATGGACAGGTCAGGAGGACAGTGCCGAGTTGGATGCTTGAGACTGGGATAATGTGGGGGATGGGGACATGAAGAAACTGTTGAAATCCACACTGATCCTGTGTGGTTGCAGGGTCCCAAGGCAGAATATGAGGTGTTCTTCCTCCAGGCATCGGGTGGTAAGGGCTTGGCGATGGAAGAGGCCCCGGGCCTGCATGTCCTTGACGGAGTGGGAGGGGGGGTTGAAGTGTTCAGCCATGGGGCAGTGGGGTTGGTGGGTGCAGGTGTACAGAGATTAGATTAGATTAGATTAGATTACTTACGGCGATGGAAGAGGCCCAGGACCTGCATGTCCTTGACGGAGTGGGAGGGGGAGTTGAAGTGTTCAGCCATGGGGCAGTGGGGTTGGTGGGTGCAGGTGTACAGAGATGTTCTCCAAAACAATCCACAAGTAGGTGTCCTGTCTCCTCGATGTAGAGGAGACCACATCAGGTGCAACGGATACAAATGTGAATAAATCCTACCTCTCAGTAGCTTCTCCAACAGCGTCCTCACCACTGATGTCAGGCTCACTGGCCAGGATTATCTCTGTTTTCCTTCTTAAACAAAGGGACAACATTGACTACTCTTCAGTCACAGAGTCATAGAGTCATAGAGATGTACAGCATGAAAACAGACCCTTCGGTCCAACCTGTCCATGCCGACCAGATATCCCAACCCAATCTAGTCCCACCTGCCAGCACCCAGCCCATATCCCTCCAAACCCTTCCTATTCATATACCCATCCAAATGCCTCTTAAATGTTGCAATTGTACCAGCCTCCACCACATCCTCTGGCAGCACATTCCATACACGTACCACCCTCTATGTGAAAAAG
>NC_057720.1:58239885-58277233 GCF_004010195.1 Chiloscyllium plagiosum
AATCAGTCCTTGCCTTTCCAAATGCATGTACATCCTGTCCCTCAGGATTCCCTCCAACAACTTGCCCACCACCGAGGTCAGGCTCACTGTCTATAGTTCCCTGGCTTGTCTTTACAGCCCTTCTTAAACAGTGGCACCATTTTTGCCAACCTCCAGTCTTCCCGCACCTCCCCTGTGACTATCGATGAAAGAAATATCTCAGCAAGAGACCCACAATCACTTCTCTAGCTTCCCACAGAGTTCTCAGGTACACCTGATCAGGTCCTGGAGATTATCCACCTTTACCCTTTTCAAGACATCCAGCACTTCCTTCTCTGTAATCTGGACATTTTGCAAGATGTCACCATCTACTTCACTACAGTCTATATCTTCCATATCCTTTTCCACAGTAAATACTGATGCAAAATATTCATTTAGTATCTCCCCCATTTTCTGTGGCTCCACACAAAGGCCGCCTTGCTGATCTTTGAGGGGCCCTATTCTCTCCCTAGTTACCCTTTTGTCCTTAATATATTTGTAACAACCCTTTGGATTCTCCTTAATTCTGCCAAAGCTATCTCATGTCCCCTTTTTGTCCTCCTGATTTCCCTCTTAAGTATACCTGAACCCTTTCAAGTTCCAGAACATCTTTCCGATAAGACGGAGACCAGAATTGCACGCAATATTCCAACAGTGGCCTAACCAATGTCCTGTACAGCCGCAACATGACCTCCCAACTCCTGTACTCAATACTCTGACCAATAAAGGAAAGCATACCAAACGCCTTCTTCACTATCCTATCTACCTGCGATTCCACTTTCAAGGAGCTATGAACCTGCACTACAAGGTCGCTTTGTTCAGCAACACTCCCTAGGACCTTACCATTAAGCGTGGAAGTCCTGCTAAGATTTGCTTTCCCAAAATGCAGCACCTCGCATTTATCTGAATTAAACTCCATCTGCCACTTCTCAGCCCATTGGCCCATCTGGTCCAGATCCTGTTGTAATCTGAGGTAATCATCTTCGCTGTCCACTACAGCTACAATTTTGGTGTCATCTGAAAATTTACTAACTGTACCTCTTATGCTCGCATCCAAATCATTTATGGAGCCAGTTCTGTATCCAAATGGCTAGTTCTCCCTGTATTCCATGAGATCTAACCTTGCTAATCCGTCTCCCAGGGGAACCTTGTCGAACGCCTTACTGAAGTCCATATAGATCACATCTACTGATCTGCCCTCATCAATCTTCTTTGTTACTTCTTCAAAAACCTCAATCAAGTTTGTGAGACATGATTTCCCATGCACAAAGCCATGTTGACTATCCCTAATCAGTCCTTGGCTTTCCAAGTACATGTACATCCTGTCCCTCAGGATTCCCTCCAACAACCTGCCCATCACCAACGTCAAGCTCACTGATCTATAGTTCCCTGGCTTGTCCTTACTACCCTTCTTAAACAGTGGCACCTCGTCTTCAGTCCTCTGGAACATTGCCAAAGGCCAAAGAGGATGCAAAGATATGTATTAATCCCCTTGCTATTTCTTCCCTTGCCTCCCACAGTATTCTGGGATAGAGCTCATTTGGCCCTGAGGATTTGTCTACCTTCATGCATTTCAAGACACCCAACACGTTCTCCTTCATTATGTTGATCTACCCGAGAATATTCATACACCTTTCCCTAATCTCAACATTCCTCAAGTCCTTTTCTTTGGTAAAGTATTCATTAAGAATCTCATCCATTTCCTCCAGCTCCACACATAACCACCCTCCATTATAAAATGCCTTGGAATTTTCCTTAACCCTGCTGGCCAAGGATATTTCATGGCTACTTTTAGCTCCCTTAATACCCTTCCTACTTCCTCTAGATTCATTCCTATCCTAATTTTTACGGGAACAAGCCTGTCCTGTATTTTAATCAACTGGGCTTGAAAAGACTCCCACATTTCAGATGTGGATTTACAGCTGCTCCTGATTCACATTCTCCAATTCATGCTTAATTTGGTTATAGTTGACCTTACTGCAATTTAACATCTTCATCTGAAGTCCACTCTTGTGCTTACCCATAAGTATCTGAAAAGTTACGGAATTATGATCACTACTACCAAAATGCACCCCAACCGAAACATTGATCATCTGCTGGGCTCATTTCCCAATACCAGGTCCAGTATGACACCCTCCTTCATTGGACTATCCACATAATGTTTCAATTCCTCATGGACACACCTAACAAATTGCTCCCCATCCAATTCCCAGCACTAAGGGAGTCCCAGTCAATATGAGGGAAGTTAAAAATCACATACCACAACGACCCTGTTATTTCTGCATCTTTCCAGAATTTGCCTATGTATCTGTCCCGCTGGCAGCTGGGAGGTCTGTGGTACAATCCAAGCACTGTGATTGCACCCTTTCTATTCCTGAGTTCTATTCATAATGCCTCGCTGAAAGAGCCCTCCAGGCTTTCCTCCCTCAACCCAGTCTGTGATATGCTCCCTAACCAATAATGCAACTCCTTTGCTTCCTTTTCTGTCTCGTCAATATTCTGGAATGTTAAACTGTCAATCCTGTCCCATGTCTCTGTGATAGCAACAACATTGTAATTGAATGCATTAATCCAGGCTCTAAGTTTATCCATTTTACCTGTTATACTTTTGCATTGAAGCAAATACAGTCCAAGCCTCAAGTTCCACTGAGCTCAGCAACCTCTCCCTGACTGATCTTCCTCTTAGCTATTTTTGCCTTAGTCTCAAGCTATTGCCCAGTCTCTATAGGTATTGACCTGCTGCTTCAGTTCCCACCATCTGCCACACTAGTTTTAATCCTCCCAAGTGGCATTATCAAACCTCCCTGCCACAATATTGGTGTCTTTGCAGTTTAAGTGCAACTCCTCCATCATGTACAAGTCCCACCTACCGTGGAAGACATCCCAATGATCCACATATCTGAATCCTTCTCCCCTACACCAGTTCAATTGTACAAAATCTCTGTTCCTGTCGTCAGTGGTACATGGGAGTAATCCTGAGTAATCCAGATGTCGTGCTTTTTAGTTTACTACCTAACTCCGTGAATGGTCATTGCAGGACTCTGTCACTCTTCCTACCTACGTTATTTGTGCCAATATGAACAATGGCTTCTGTCTGTTTACCCTCCCTGCACCTGCATAGAAACATCCATGATCCTGGCACTAGGGAGGCAACGTACCATCCTGGAGTTTCTCTCGTGATCAGAGAAGCGCCTATCCGTGCCACTGACTATCAAGTCTCCAATTACTATTGGTCTATGCTTTGCCCCTCCCTCTGTACAGCAGGGCCAGTGGGGAATTACATATTAATGAATCGAAACCAGCAACCTCATTTGAAGTGATTAAAGACTTAACAGCAATCTAGGTTTGTCCAATCCATCACATCAGTTCTATGACACTTTGACCTTTTACTATAAATTCTGTGTCCTATGATCTGCCCCACTAACTACCTGATGAAGAAGCAGTGCTCCGAAAGCTAGTGCTTCCAAATAAACCTGTTGGACTATAACCTGGTGTTATGTGATTTTTAACTTTGTCCACCCCAGTACCTCCAAATCACATCATTATTGAATGCATTGCTTATACATACTAGCAATGATCCAATCAGTCCATCTCCCATGGTTCTGTTCAAAGATCATGTTTATTTCTCTTACTAAGGATATCTCTGATTACTTGCATTCTATTCTTTCCTACCTCAATAATATTTTGCACTTCTGTAGCATATTTAACATAGTCAAATCTCCCAAGGTGAACAGAAACTGAAAGCAACCTCAGGAAGGTATCATTAGAACTGAGGCTGAAGAATCACTGTAACGAGGTAGATTTTTAAGAACAGCCTTAAAGCAAGAAAGAGGGTGGGTAAATTTACAGAAGCAATCAGAGCTTAAGGCCCAACCATCTGAAAGCATAGCTATCAATGTGGGTGTAAAAGCAAAGACAAATGTGGCAGAGGTCCCAGCAGTTTGCAGTGCTCCAGGAGATTACAGAGATAGAGATCATAGAGGGGCTTCAAAGAAAAATGAGAATTTTAAAATCATGGCATTAGTGGACTGGGAGTGAGTGCAAGTCAATAAGATCAGTTAGTTTTGCTTTATCTCAATTTCTCAATAACTAACAGTTGTAAGATCCCCCCAAGCCACATTCTGACTTGGAACTATATTGCTGCTCCTTCTCTATCACTGAATGAATATTCTGGAACTCTCTGAACTGGTTGATTACAAAATCAGGTTAAAAAAATGTTAAAAAATGTAAAGCACAGTGTGTTGTAGCAACCTTGTCAAGGACAATTAGGCATGGACAATAAATGCTGGTCAACTAGTGATGTCCACATCCCATGACTGAGAAATAAAGAAAAATATTCTAATGCTGGGGAGTCTCCTACCAATTTCCTTCTCAAAGTTTTTCATTTTTATTTTTGCTCCACAATGGAAAGGAAAGCATTCTTGCCAATTTATCTAAAGTAAGTGTCTAAGTTACCTTTTTCACCTATTCCTCATTGCAACCTGATACTTATACGGTTATGTTTTCACTCTCCGCATCTTCTATTTGCCAGTTTATAACAAAGTCTCATCCTGCAGCCCCAATAGGGATCTCAAAGTATAGTTTGGGAAGCGTGGGGATAATTACTACTTGGGGACAGACAAATCGGGAAAGTGTATAGTGGCACCAACCATGACAGAAGTCATAGAGAGAGGATTAGAGTATCAGGCACAAGAAAGGTTGTGATACAAACAGAAACTGCAGTCATTCCTGATGAAGGGCTCCAGCCCGAAAAGTTGATTTTCTTGCTCCTCAGTTGCTGCCTGATCTGCTGTGTTTTTCCAGCAACACACCCTCAACTCTGATCTCCAGCATCTGCAGACCTCACTGTCTCATCATCAATCAGACAGTATGCTTTTTTCTTCTACCCTGTTCAATAATGTGAACAGTGAAAGAAAATGTTGGGTACAAAACAAGACATTGAACTTTTGGAGGCAGCATGAGTGGAGTTCTTTTAAGATTAGAACAGATAGTGAATGCAAGAATTGACTCAGATTAGAGCCATCAAGACTAACAGATTGTCGTTCTTCACTGGATTTATATGAGACATGAAGAATCTGAATTTGCTTAGAGGTCTTGCTAGAAATGTACCATAATCCCAGAGGACTTTACCAGATGACTGCAGGGAATCAACTATAATGAGATTCCATTAATTCTGGATTCTTTTTAATCAGCCCTTTAAGGAATAGATGACAATTGGAGGTGCCATTTGGTATGGAAAGTAAAAAAGATTAGGTGTCACATAAATGCAACGCCTCCCTTGTTTTCTGTGTTATCTTTGGCCGTATATACTGTCTTAAATGAGGAAGGAAAATGATAGCCGAAAACAAGTTGAAGTAATTATTTCAATTATTTAATCAGTTACGATAAACAAAACTTCATATAAATATATGTGAACAAGGACATATACTGTGTTCTTGATGGCAGGTACTGCCATCAAGAAGCTTGTGAAACTTTGTGTTCCCTTTCATCCAAATGAACTGATTTCACACAATATTATGAGACTAGATTATTTTAATATGTTTGTCATACTCCTACCACATGCATGACACATTGAGTGTATGAGGTAAGTCAGGGTCAAAATAACTGTGAGAAATCAAATGAATGGTTGCTAGATGCCCGTAGCAGCAATGTTTGTCCTTGAAGGTGACGGAGAGCTCAGGGTTTGGCTATTGGCAACCAAAAACCTTTTCACAGAAACGGCAAGGAAATATGGCAATGTGTCAAGCTAAGAACTGTTTAGTAGCATTTTTGTAGCCTTTTCACTTAGGCCTCTTTGAAGGATCCATTTCAACTAGATGCTGTGCAACGCGAACATTGTTAAATCATGATTTAGAGATGCCGGTGTTGGACTGGGGTGTACAAAGTTAAAAATCACACAACACCAGGTTATAGTCCAACAGGTTTAATTGGAAGCACACTGGCTTTTGGAGCGTCGCTCCTTCATCAGGTGGTTTCACTCCAAAAGCTAGTGTGCTTCCAATTAAACCTATTGGACTATATTGTGGTGTTGTGTGACTTTTAACATTGTTAAATAATTTGAACTGTACTGTTTACAGGCCCAATTAACAGCTGATTTGGTCTTTTCAGAGATTTCAGACGGTTGTCACATAGATTTCTGGTGCTTTCTGCTTTCTTTGCCCCTTTACTCAAACATTGGATGTGAAGTAGTCTTCAGACTGGTGTTCACAATGGCGGGGGTCCTTTGCAGCTAAACTACAAACGTGGTTCAGGTGGTATCATGAATCCCACAATACCCTGACTTTATAATAGTGGCCATGGCTTTGTTATATAAGATTAGCCCTGATTTTATTATATAATACTTGCAATCTATATAACCTCCTATAAGTGGGTACCTGTACTGTTAGGTGTTAACTCATTGAATTCAGATGAATACGCACTCTTTATTCTGTTCTTCAATCTCTTCCCGTAAATCCTCCTTTTCCAGTCCATCATACAATGCTTTGAGATGAGGATAGGGCACTGGCACTGAAACAAAGGTACAAATAAAATCACCTATTTGTTTCTTGAGAACAGGTTTCATTTTAATGGTTGAACACATTGGAGAATCATAACTATGCAGCTATTTTCCTTGAAATGCTGCTTTCCCAAATGGTACACTAGAGTAAAGTAGGCATTGTGGAAAGTTGGTATAATCTTTCAATGTTTGATAAATTAAAACTCTAAGGCTTAACTACTTTGCTGTATTCACTTTCCAGTGCAAAACTCTGTTGCATAGACAGTAATTGCTGGAAATATGGAACAGGTCAGCTTGCATCTGTGGAAAGAAAAGCAGCTAAAAGTTTTGGTTAACTTTCAACTAGATTGTTACAAATTCTGACAAATGAACTGGCTTTAAGCAAGTGAAATTGGTGAGGTGGTGGGGGGGTGGGAATACGGTCTGGTGGTCAAGGTCTGTCAGAAGAATCGCTGAAATTATGGTCTGAAAATTAACTTAATATTGAGCTCTGAAGGGTGCAAAAGTGCCTCATAGAAAGATGTTCCTTGAGCTTACTTTGATTTTCATTGGCAAACTGCAGAAGACTGCGGATGTGATGTTGGTAGGATTGCAAAAGTGGAGAAGTAATATAGCAGGTGACTGGACACTTAGGGAATGCTTGCGGACTCAATGAAGGCATTTGCGAAGCAATCACTCAACTTGCATTCAAAATCTTTGATCCGTACAGAGTAGACCATTTTGCAAGCAGTGAATAGGAATTAGGAAGAGTAAACCATTCATTGTCTCTTGAGCTTACTTCACAGCTGATTTAACTATGGCCTTAACTCTAATTTTCTATCAATGCTTATACTCTTTGACTCCCATATTAAGAATCTACCAACTCAGCTTTAAAAAGTATTCAATGACACTGCTCTGCTCTGCTTTCTAGCAAGATAATTCCACAGACTAGCAATGCATCCAGATAAAAAGAATTTTCCTAATCTTAAATGGGAGATCCCTTATTTTTAAACTGTGTAGTTCCTAAACTCTCCAACAAGGGGAACTCTCCTCTCAACATCCATCCTCTCAAATCTTCTCAGGATCTCACATGCTTCATTAAGATCACTTCTCATTCTTGTAAATCTCCAAAGGATACAGAAGCAATCTGTCCAATCCTTCCTTATAAAGTAACCTAAACTGTAAAATACTCTGGATGTGGTCTCACTAATAGCCTCTACAACTTTAGTAAAACTTGCCCTTTCAATAAATAACAGTATTCCACTTGCCTTCCTAACTTACATCTGCACACTAACATTTTTGAGAGTCATGTACAGTACACTGTACTGCAACATTTTGTAATCTCTCACATTTAAAAATAAACTGCTCTTCGATTCTGCCTGCCAAAATGGATAAGTTCACAACTTCCCACCTGATACGACATCTATTGAATTTGTGCCCAATCACTTAACCGACATCCTTTTGTAGGCTCCTTGTGTTCCCAAGATAACTTACTCTCCTATCAATCTTTGTGTTATCAGCCAATCAAGCACCGTGGGCGGCGCAGTGGCACAGTGGTTAGCACTGCTGCCTCACAGCGCCAGAGACCCGGGTTCAATTCCCAACTTAGGCGACTGACTGTGTGGAGTTTGCACATTCTCCCTGTGTCTGCGTGGGTTTCCTCCGGGTGCTCCAGTTTCCTCCCACAGTCCAAAGATGTGCAGGTCAGGTGAATTGGCCATGCTAAATTGCCTGTAGTGTTAGGTAGGGGGGTAAATGTAGGGGAATGTGTGGGTTGCGCTTCGGTGGGTTGGTGTGGACTTGTTGGGCCGAAGGGCCTGTTTCCACACTGTAAGTAATCTAATCTAATCTCTTCATCCAAGTCATTGCTATAGATTGTAACTATAGACCATACTAAATTAAATGTACATTGTTTTATACTTCATACATAGCTCATTCCAAATTGCCCTTTCAGAACTTAACTAGATTTCAATTTTGCATTGCATGTTAACATTTAATGGAAACTTTGTTGAACTTGTCCAAAATGGACAACAGAGTGGCATAATGGTAATGCTGTATTAATGGTAATGATGAGGACTGCAGAGGGCCAGGCCAATGCTCTGACGATAAAGGTTCACATCCCACCACAGCAACTGATAGAAGTGAAGTACAATGAATAAGTTTGGAAAATAAAGCCAGTTTCAATTGTAGTGACCATGAAACTACTGTGGAATTGCTGTAAAAGTCCATCTGTTTCACTTATGTTTTCGGGAAGAAAACTGGCCATCCTTACCTGGACTGGCCTATATGTGACTCCAATGTGCTTGGCTCTTAACTGCCCTCTTCAAAGGCCCAACAGGTCACTCAGCATAAGGGAAATGAGGGATAAGCAACAAATGCTTGTTAATGAGGCCCACATCCCATGAGAAAATTAAGAAAAGAAACTCACTAAATTTGAACCCTTATAAGTAGTAGTCTAGGCTGATTTGAAATGCAGGCCCTGAATGTATAAAGTAAGCATCCTAACCCAGTGTATCACCCAAATCTGTCATATTATTTTTAGAGCAAGTAGTAAGAAGCACCTGAATTGGTATATTACCGTACTTGGATCTTTGTGGCTCTCAGTTGCTTTTGTCGTGGCGATTTCGCACCAGGTCTTATGATAGTCATCAAAAGCAATCCTTTTTATTCTAAAAGACAGCATAATTATTTAAGTTAATTGAGTAAAGAGTTTACCCAGTTAAATGCTGTTTAAATGATACATGTAGTACCAAAACCTCTAGCTTGGCATCTCTTTTACGTAATGATCAAAACGTAACCAATGCTCACAGAAATCCTCATGTTATAAAGAGGAAGATACAAAAGAATTAATTATGAAAAAACTGGAATCTGACAAACACGGAAAGACAGAACGACACAAATATCTTGTTTTCAGTAAACCTTCTATGTTTGCCCCTTCTCTTCTGAACAGATTGCTTCAAATACATTGATCACATATTCACCAATAGCATATCAGTAACCTAGCCAAATAGGCATTTTTCAAGTACGGTTCTTGACAAGTGAACGGCAAGTGAACAAGTGGGACTGGAGGAGTTGCTGTGCGGAAGAAGATGCGAAGACACAGTTAAAGATAACTCATAGATAAATTCTTGATCAACAGGGGAATGAAGTGTAATGATGAATAGGCAGAAAGTGGATATGAGGAATGTCAGATCAGCCATGATCCTATTGAATGGCGGAGCAGGCTCGAGGGGCTGTGTGGCTTAGTCCTGTTCCTATTTCTTACAGTCTTACTGTCTTAAAGAGGAGGACTTCAAGGCACTTTTTTTTCAAAATTTCATCATGGGATGTGGGTATCACTGGCTGCTCCAGCATTTATCGTCCATGTCTAACTGCCATGGAGAAAGTGGTGGGGAGTTGCTTTCTTGAATCACTGCAGTCCATTTCATGCACCGCAGTAGCTACATCCACAATGTCATCAGGGAGGAAGCTCCAGGATTTAGACAGTGTCACTGAAGTAACTGTAATATGTTCCCAATCATATCACCTAATATGGTCTGAAGCCATGCTAGAGACTTTTACTGAAATGAGGGAACAGGTGATAACTATATTAACTAATAATTAATTGGGTTGGAATTGGATGTATAAATATGGGGAGCCAGTATTTAGTGGGTATGAATTTTATGAAATGTGGCTAAATGAAAAGTGTGAACTTGAGTTCTGTTTAAATAAAGTTATATTTTGGAGTATAAATATCTGAGTCAGTATGGTGAATGGCTTGGATGTTGTGATATTCCCATGAATCTGCTGCCCTCATCTTTTAAGATGATGGTGGTCACGGGTTTGTTGTGTTAAAGCGTTGGTGAATTTCTGCAGTGCATCTTGTAGATGGTACACACTGCTGTTACTGAATGTTGTTGGTGGAGGATATGAATGTTTGTGGGTTTGGTGCGAATTAAGAGGGCTGCTTTATCCTGGATTATGCCAACCTTCTCGAGTGTTGCTGGAGTTGCACTCATCCAGGCAAATGGCAAGCATTTCATCCCACTCCTGACTTGTACATTGCAGATGGTAGACAGGTGTTTGGAGCTTTAGCTCCTGTAGTCACAATATTTATGTGACCAATCATGGTTTCTAATAAACACTAGGATGTTGGTAGTGGGGGATTTAGTGCTGGTAGTACCATTTAGAGTTGAGAGGTGATAGTTAAATTCTTTCTTGTTTCAGATGATGATTGCCTGGAACTTGTGTGATGTGTGATACTACTGCTGATGAAACCTTCCATTATTTTGCTGCTGATTGAGAGTAGAATGATAGGACAGTAGTTGGATTTGTCCTGCTTTTTATATATAGGATGTACCTGGGCAATTGTCCACATTGTCAGGTAAAAGACAGTCTTGTACCTGAACTGGAATAGCTTAACTAGTGGTGTGGCAAGTTGATCATGCCTTCAGCATTATTGCCAAAAGCTGTCAGGACTGATAGCCTTTGCTGTATCCAGTGTTTGCAACCATTTCTTGGTATCATGAAGAGTAAATCGAATTAGCTTGAGACTAGCATCTGTGATGTCGGGAACCACTGCAGCAGTCCAGATGGATCATCCACTCAGCATAAGAGTCGAGAGTATGGTGCTGGAAAAGCACAGCAGGTCATGCAGCATCTGAAGAGTAGAAGAATCAACGTTCTGGGCATAAGCCCTTCATCAGGAATGAGGCTTGTGGACCAGAGGGCTAAGAGATAAATGGGAGGGGGTGGGGTGGAGGGTAAGGTAGCTGAGAGTGTGATACGTAGGTAAAGGTGGGGGAGAAGGTGATAAGTTGAAGAGGAGGGTAGAGCGGATAGATGGGAAAGGTAATGGACAGGCAGATTACTACCTAAATGGAATCAATTTAGGTAAAGGAGCAGTACAAAGAGATCTGGGTGTTCTTGTACACCAGTCAATGAAGGTAAGCATGCAGGTACAGCAGGTAGTGAAGAAGGCTAATACCATGCTGGCCTTCATAACAAGAGGGATTGAGTATAGAAGCAAAGAGGTTCTTCTGCAGCTGTACAGGACCCTGGTGAGACCACACTTGGAGTATTGTGTGCAGTTCTGGTCTCCAAATTTGAGGAACGACATTCTGGCTATTGAGGGAGTGCAGCGTAGGTTCACGAAGAAACTTGTTCACCCAGAGAGTGGTGGCTGTGTGGAATGCTCTGCTCCAGAGGGCAGTGGAGGCCCAGTCTCTGGGTTCATTTAAGAAAGAGTTGGGTAGAGCTCTCAAGGATAGTGGAATCAAGGGTTATGGAGATAAGGCAGGAACAGGATACTGATTAAGGATGATCAGCCATGATCATATTGAATGCTGGTGCAGGCTCGAAGGGCAGAATGGCCTACTCCTGCACCTATTGTCTATTGTCAAGAGGGTGGTGCCGTGTTGGAGGCTTGGGACTGGGATAATGTGGGAGGAGGGGAAATGAGGAAACTGTTGAAATCCACATTCATCCCGTGTTGTTGTAGGGTCCCAAGGTGAAATAAAAGGCATCGGATGGTAAGGGTTTGGCGATGGAGGAGGCCCAGGACCTGCATGTCTTTGGCAGAGTGGGAGGGGGAGTTCAAGTGTTCAGCCACGGGATGGTGGGGTTGGTTGGTATGGGTGCCCCAGGGATGTTCTCTGAAATGGTCTGCAAGGTGGCATTCCACTTCGGGTGCAACGGATACAGTAAATGATATTGGTGGAGATATGGGTAAAATTCTGTTAGATGGGGAAGGATGCTTGTGGGTCTTGGACGGAGGAGAGGGGGAAGGTGTGGCACAGGTTTTGCACTTCCTGGGGTGGCAGGGGAAGGTGCCAGGAGTGGGTTTTGGGCTGGTAGGGGGTGGCGTGGATCTGATGAGGGAGTCGTGGAGGGAACGGAATGCTGGTAGGAATGGGGAGGTAAATATATCTTTGGTGGGGTCCGTTTGTAGGTGACAGAAGTGGCAGAGGATGATGCGGTGTATACGGAAGTTGGTGGGGTGGAAGGTGAGGACTGAGGGGTTCTGTCTTTGTAGTGTTGGGAGGGGTTGGGTTCAAGGGCGTAGCTGTGGGAAGAGAAGGAGATATGCTGGAGGGCATCATCGACTAAGTGGAAGGGGAAATTGTAATCTTTGAAGAAGAAGGTGATCTGGGATTCTCTTGCCATCTGACACCTGGAGGAAGAACGCCTCTGAAACCTGGGACTCTGAAACCACACGAGATCCATGTGGATTTCAATAGTTTCTTCATTTCCCTTCCCCCCCACATTATCACAGTCCCAAGTGTCCAACTTGGCACCATCCTCTTGACCTGTCCCATCTATCCGCTCCACCCTCCTCTCCGACCTATCACCTTCTCCCTCACCTTCATCTACCTATTCCATTCTCAGCTACCTTCCCCCCAACCCCACCCCACTTCCATTTATCCCTCAGTCCCTCCCGGTCCATAAGCCTCATTCCTGATTAATTCCTCATTCCTATGCCCAAAACATTGATTCTCCCGCTCTTTGGATGCTGCCTGACATGCTGTGCTTTTCCAGCACCACACTCTCGACTCTAATCTCCAGCATCTGCAGTCATCACTTTTTCCTAGCATAAGATAAGAGCCCAAAGTATTGGAGTAGTATATTGGTATGGATAGAGAATTCGCTCACTGGCAGCAAACAGCAAATGGAGATAAGGGGCTCTTTTTCGGCAACTGTAATCAGTGGAGTTCCACGGGGATCAGTGCTAGATCTGCAACTTCATTATGATTGGAGGAAGGAAGCAAATGTACTGTCGTCAAAGTTGCAGCCAACACAAAAATAGGCAGAAAGGCAGATTGCTAGTGGGATGCAAGCAGTTTACAGAGATGATTTGGAGATTCCGGTGTCGGACTGGGGTGTACCAAGTTACAAATCACACAACACCAGGTTATGGTCCAACAGGTTTAATTGGAAGCACTAGCTTTCGGAGCCCTGCTCCTTCATCAGGTGGTTGTGGATTACACAATTGTAAGACACAGAATTTATAGCAAAAGTTTACAATGTGATGTAACTGAAATTATACATTGAAAAATACCTTGATTGTTTGTTAAATCTCTCATCTATTAGAATGGCCATGATAGTTTCACTTCTTTCATATGTAAATCACAAAACCTTTTTTAAAAGTTACATTTTCAGGTTAACTGTAACAATTGGTGCCAGCGCAGATAAGATGTTGAGATGTTAAAGGTGTTAGCCCCCTGCCTGGAGAAGTAGCCTGGTCCGGTCCATGAGTGGGTGCATACCTTTGAACACAAAGTGTCCTTGCTGCATCAGTGCTGCTGGTGTCAGTGCAGTATCAAAGTGCAGAAACATACTGTGAATGGATTGGAGATGTACCAAGAGGGGTTCTTCAAGGCGGGCACATGTAGGTTGCCGATGTCCACAGATATATGGTGCATGTGGCCAGTGCCTATGGAATGTGGCCCGAGATTGAGGTCGTTTAGAGAAAGTAGTCAGCTGAAGTTGTCAGGTACCCACTCCACCCTCTACATCGATAATTCTGGGCATCCAGTTTGCTAGCGACTGGTGATAGCATAGCAAACTGCATATTAATGAGATGAGATCTTAATAGGCAACTCAGTGTTCCCTCATGAGAATCTCACCTCGAGGCCTGGAACTTAGATAAAAAGTGCAGTAAATTGCTCTAGAGGTTAATACAAGCCTCATCGGACTTCTCTCACTAACGTGGTTACGCTATCATTCTGTGAGTGTGACTATATCAGGCCTTTGCTTGACTAGTCTGTGAGACAATCTCCCAATTTTGGTACTAGCCCTCAAAATGCCAGTAAAGGGTAGTATGTTGTAGGGTTGACAGGGCTGAGTTTTCATTGCCGAGGTCAATGCCAAGTTGACCATCCTTCTCTTGAGACATTTTCACAGTTGATCCAAGTGAGTGCCTTACTGGGCCATTTCAGTGGGCAATTAAGGCCACATTCTGGGTCGGGGGTCACATCCCAGACAGATCAAGTCAGGATGGCAGTTTTACCTCCCTAGAGAGCATTAGCGAACCAGAAAGTTTCATGACCACCACTCGACTTCTAATTCTAGACTTCTATTGAATTTCAATTCAAGGAAGGGAACATAGCAGTACTTTGGGATGGAATTCCACAGGATATAGATAGTCAATGAATGACTAGCCTCGTAGCAAAGAAACAGAGGGACAGTCAGAGCAGAGTAGTGGAAAGATCCGGAAAAGATGATGATGCAAAGATCTGAAAGTGAGAATCAAAATATTCAAATTGAGTTGCAGAGACACAGGAGATTGGCAGAGCTAATAAATACAGAGAACTTTGAACTTTGCAGAAAAAGATGGAATATGAGAGAATATTTTGGACAAAGAACAATTTACCTCTACCAAGTCTGAGATCACGTAAAATTGTAACAAACGTGGTTTGAACTTCCTGTTGTGTATGTATAAGCTCCAAAGTATATTCTAATCATGCAGAGGAGCTTTTATTAAGATTTTTAACTAAAAACAGAAAATGCAGAGCATGAACGAAATTGTTTTCAATTGTTGCTTTACCAACATGGATTAACTAAATCTTATAGTAATACGTTGTTAGGCAAGTGATCCGGCACCCAACTGGCTTCTCAATTTCAGATGGTAGTCTGGCAAAGCCTCAATAAGAGGAAGGAAATGGAAATCAGAAGGATTAGTGCAGATAGTTCTCTTGTAGCTTTTTGATGGCTTGTTTAGGGCAGGATTTACAAAAGGAGAGGAAATGGCTCCTTCGTTGGGATAAGCAACAATCACAAAACCATAAATTTGCCCTCGGGAAATTTTTTAAAAAATTCATCTTCTTTTGAAAAAAGATAGACTTTTCCACTTAATGTAGTATTAAACCATAAGAAAGGTTCCATGTCCCTCAGGTGTTGAATGAGTGCTACATCACTGAAATGATGGAGCTCAAAGGGTCAACACACATTTCAATGATTATTCTCTTTCCTGCAAATCACAACTATCCCCAAGCAACAATTTAGACAGGAGAATACAGGAGTCTGAAGGCCCCTGTTTAACCTCAGGGTATGTTAAAATTTGAGATATTTAAGGAAAAGCCATTGAACATTACTTATAACAAACATATGGAGATAATCTTCAGGAGTTTTTGAAAAATTAAATCATATGTTCAGATCTCACAGGTGTGCAGTACTGAAAAGATTATTGTGGAACTGATACTGAAAACAAACAAAATTTCAATAAATACCAGTCATGATTTAGTCAGTTTTCCTGACATTCAAGTGAGTAAATTTCCAAATAATTGTACCCATCCTTCAAAAAGGGGAGTAGATGAATATTAGATTAAAAATGGATCATTTTTCTCTGTAGAAATACTGTAGGTTTACACTATTGTTGAAATATAAATTTGCCACTTCACAACTTGCTGAGGGACATAAGGTTGACATGAACATGAGATGTTGATACTTACATGATAAAATACCCACGAGATACAACTGAAAATATGGCCTTCTTCACTGGAAAACATTTATAATGGTATGTCTAAATCTTCCCTAAACCACCACTCTGGCACTGAAAATTAACTTATATTAATATGCATCTCTTTATCTCAGATTTGAATTATTGTTGGAGAATGGAAACTTTTTTTCCTATAATTCTTCTGGTCCCTTTTTATCTCTCTCTTGAATACATAATCCTTCACTTTGTTCATTTTGTTTTTTGTGCCTTAATAGAAATTGGGCTGAATTTGATCTGAAGTAGTTCAAAGGTCAATATTGTCAAATTTCATGGAGGGTTTCTCTATGTGAGGCCCCATGAGGTTTCTCACTCTACTAAACTCACCTCATTAACTATGTACCACATCCTTATGCCATGTCTCTCGGCACAGACGGCAACATTCCCCATTGTGAACCAGGTCAAGCACAAGCAGGCCTGCAGTTGCCCCACACTGTTCATGTGAGTTGCTGTAGACATATTCAATGGAGGGAAACTGTGCTGAAAGGAACCTCGAGGTCTTTGTGGATGAGTTGGTGCAGAGGACGGACTGTCCGTTTCCCCCAGAGGACACTGTAACACAGACTCTCCGGCTGGGTCTGTGCTTGCCATCCGGATCAGGGCAGTACACACAGTTTGGAGGAATGCCCAACAATGCAGAAAAAAGGTCAATGACCATCTCGGCTCCACGAGGGTAAGTATCACCATATTCTCTCTGCTACCTCACACACACTATCTCTGCAACCTCTCACACACTATCTCTGCTACCTCACACACACACTATCTCTGCTACCTCTCACACACTATCTCTGCTACCACTCACACACCATCTCTGCGACCACTCACACACCATCTCTGCGACCACTCACACACCATCTCTGCGACCACTCACACACCATCTCTGCGACCACTCACACACCATCTCTGCGACCACTCACACACCATCTCTGCGACCACTCACACACCATCTCTGCGACCACTCACACACCATCTCTGCGACCACTCACACACCATCTCTGCGACCACTCACACACCATCTCTGCGACCACTCACACACCATCTCTGCGACCACTCACACACCATCTCTGCGACCACTCACACACCATCTCTGCGACCACTCACACACCATCTCTGCGACCACTCACACACCATCTCTGCGACCACTCACACACCATCTCTGCGACCACTCACACACCATCTCTGCGACCACTCACACACCATCTCTGCGACCACTCACACACCATCTCTGCGACCACTCACACACCATCTCTGCGACCACTCACACACCATCTCTGCGACCACTCACACACCATCTCTGCGACCACTCACACACCATCTCTGCGACCACTCACACACCATCTCTGCGACCACTCACACACCATCTCTGCGACCACTCACACACCATCTCTGCGACCACTCACACACCATCTCTGCGACCACTCACACACCATCTCTGCGACCACTCACACACCATCTCTGCGACCACTCACACACCATCTCTGCGACCACTCACACACCATCTCTGCGACCACTCACACACCATCTCTGCGACCACTCACACACCATCTCTGCGACCACTCACACACCATCTCTGCGACCACTCACACACCATCTCTGCGACCACTCACACACCATCTCTGCGACCACTCACACACCATCTCTGCGACCACTCACACACCATCTCTGCGACCACTCACACACCATCTCTGCGACCACTCACACACCATCTCTGCGACCACTCACACACCATCTCTGCGACCACTCACACACCATCTCTGCGACCACTCACACACCATCTCTGCGACCACTCACACACCATCTCTGCGACCACTCACACACCATCTCTGCGACCACTCACACACCATCTCTGCGACCACTCACACACCATCTCTGCGACCACTCACACACCATCTCTGCGACCACTCACACACCATCTCTGCGACCACTCACACACCATCTCTGCGACCACTCACACACCATCTCTGCGACCACTCACACACCATCTCTGCGACCACTCACACACCATCTCTGCGACCACTCACACACCATCTCTGCGACCACTCACACACCATCTCTGCGACCACTCACACACCATCTCTGCGACCACTCACACACCATCTCTGCGACCACTCACACACCATCTCTGCGACCACTCACACACCATCTCTGCGACCACTCACACACCATCTCTGCGACCACTCACACACCATCTCTGCGACCACTCACACACCATCTCTGCGACCACTCACACACCATCTCTGCGACCACTCACACACCATCTCTGCGACCACTCACACACCATCTCTGCGACCACTCACACACCATCTCTGCGACCACTCACACACCATCTCTGCGACCACTCACACACCATCTCTGCGACCACTCACACACCATCTCTGCGACCACTCACACACCATCTCTGCGACCACTCACACACCATCTCTGCGACCACTCACACACCATCTCTGCGACCACTCACACACCATCTCTGCGACCACTCACACACCATCTCTGCGACCACTCACACACCATCTCTGCGACCACTCACACACCATCTCTGCGACCACTCACACACCATCTCTGCGACCACTCACACACCATCTCTGCGACCACTCACACACCATCTCTGCGACCACTCACACACCATCTCTGCGACCACTCACACACCATCTCTGCGACCACTCACACACCATCTCTGCGACCACTCACACACCATCTCTGCGACCACTCACACACCATCTCTGCGACCACTCACACACCATCTCTGCGACCACTCACACACCATCTCTGCGACCACTCACACACCATCTCTGCGACCACTCACACACCATCTCTGCGACCACTCACACACCATCTCTGCGACCACTCACACACCATCTCTGCGACCACTCACACACCATCTCTGCGACCACTCACACACCATCTCTGCGACCACTCACACACCATCTCTGCGACCACTCACACACCATCTCTGCGACCACTCACACACCATCTCTGCGACCACTCACACACCATCTCTGCGACCACTCACACACCATCTCTGCGACCACTCACACACCATCTCTGCGACCACTCACACACCATCTCTGCGACCACTCACACACCATCTCTGCGACCACTCACACACCATCTCTGCGACCACTCACACACCATCTCTGCGACCACTCACACACCATCTCTGCGACCACTCACACACCATCTCTGCGACCACTCACACACCATCTCTGCGACCACTCACACACCATCTCTGCGACCACTCACACACCATCTCTGCGACCACTCACACACCATCTCTGCGACCACTCACACACCATCTCTGCGACCACTCACACACCATCTCTGCGACCACTCACACACCATCTCTGCGACCACTCACACACCATCTCTGCGACCACTCACACACCATCTCTGCGACCACTCACACACCATCTCTGCGACCACTCACACACCATCTCTGCGACCACTCACACACCATCTCTGCGACCACTCACACACCATCTCTGCGACCACTCACACACCATCTCTGCGACCACTCACACACCATCTCTGCGACCACTCACACACCATCTCTGCGACCACTCACACACCATCTCTGCGACCACTCACACACCATCTCTGCGACCACTCACACACCATCTCTGCGACCACTCACACACCATCTCTGCGACCACTCACACACCATCTCTGCGACCACTCACACACCATCTCTGCGACCACTCACACACCATCTCTGCGACCACTCACACACCATCTCTGCGACCACTCACACACCATCTCTGCGACCACTCACACACCATCTCTGCGACCACTCACACACCATCTCTGCGACCACTCACACACCATCTCTGCGACCACTCACACACCATCTCTGCGACCACTCACACACCATCTCTGCGACCACTCACACACCATCTCTGCGACCACTCACACACCATCTCTGCGACCACTCACACACCATCTCTGCGACCACTCACACACCATCTCTGCGACCACTCACACACCATCTCTGCGACCACTCACACACCATCTCTGCGACCACTCACACACCATCTCTGCGACCACTCACACACCATCTCTGCGACCACTCACACACCATCTCTGCGACCACTCACACACCATCTCTGCGACCACTCACACACCATCTCTGCGACCACTCACACACCATCTCTGCGACCACTCACACACCATCTCTGCGACCACTCACACACCATCTCTGCGACCACTCACACACCATCTCTGCGACCACTCACACACCATCTCTGCGACCACTCACACACCATCTCTGCGACCACTCACACACCATCTCTGCGACCACTCACACACCATCTCTGCGACCACTCACACACCATCTCTGCGACCACTCACACACCATCTCTGCGACCACTCACACACCATCTCTGCGACCACTCACACACCATCTCTGCGACCACTCACACACCATCTCTGCGACCACTCACACACCATCTCTGCGACCACTCACACACCATCTCTGCGACCACTCACACACCATCTCTGCGACCACTCACACACCATCTCTGCGACCACTCACACACCATCTCTGCGACCACTCACACACCATCTCTGCGACCACTCACACACCATCTCTGCGACCACTCACACACCATCTCTGCGACCACTCACACACCATCTCTGCGACCACTCACACACCATCTCTGCGACCACTCACACACCATCTCTGCGACCACTCACACACCATCTCTGCGACCACTCACACACCATCTCTGCGACCACTCACACACCATCTCTGCGACCACTCACACACCATCTCTGCGACCACTCACACACCATCTCTGCGACCACTCACACACCATCTCTGCGACCACTCACACACCATCTCTGCGACCACTCACACACCATCTCTGCGACCACTCACACACCATCTCTGCGACCACTCACACACCATCTCTGCGACCACTCACACACCATCTCTGCGACCACTCACACACCATCTCTGCGACCACTCACACACCATCTCTGCGACCACTCACACACCATCTCTGCGACCACTCACACACCATCTCTGCGACCACTCACACACCATCTCTGCGACCACTCACACACCATCTCTGCGACCACTCACACACCATCTCTGCGACCACTCACACACCATCTCTGCGACCACTCACACACCATCTCTGCGACCACTCACACACCATCTCTGCGACCACTCACACACCATCTCTGCGACCACTCACACACCATCTCTGCGACCACTCACACACCATCTCTGCGACCACTCACACACCATCTCTGCGACCACTCACACACCATCTCTGCGACCACTCACACACCATCTCTGCGACCACTCACACACCATCTCTGCGACCACTCACACACCATCTCTGCGACCACTCACACACCATCTCTGCGACCACTCACACACCATCTCTGCGACCACTCACACACCATCTCTGCGACCACTCACACACCATCTCTGCGACCACTCACACACCATCTCTGCGACCACTCACACACCATCTCTGCGACCACTCACACACCATCTCTGCGACCACTCACACACCATCTCTGCGACCACTCACACACCATCTCTGCGACCACTCACACACCATCTCTGCGACCACTCACACACCATCTCTGCGACCACTCACACACCATCTCTGCGACCACTCACACACCATCTCTGCGACCACTCACACACCATCTCTGCGACCACTCACACACCATCTCTGCGACCACTCACACACCATCTCTGCGACCACTCACACACCATCTCTGCGACCACTCACACACCATCTCTGCGACCACTCACACACCATCTCTGCGACCACTCACACACCATCTCTGCGACCACTCACACACCATCTCTGCGACCACTCACACACCATCTCTGCGACCACTCACACACCATCTCTGCGACCACTCACACACCATCTCTGCGACCACTCACACACCATCTCTGCGACCACTCACACACCATCTCTGCGACCACTCACACACCATCTCTGCGACCACTCACACACCATCTCTGCGACCACTCACACACCATCTCTGCGACCACTCACACACCATCTCTGCGACCACTCACACACCATCTCTGCGACCACTCACACACCATCTCTGCGACCACTCACACACCATCTCTGCGACCACTCACACACCATCTCTGCGACCACTCACACACCATCTCTGCGACCACTCACACACCATCTCTGCGACCACTCACACACCATCTCTGCGACCACTCACACACCATCTCTGCGACCACTCACACACCATCTCTGCGACCACTCACACACCATCTCTGCGACCACTCACACACCATCTCTGCGACCACTCACACACCATCTCTGCGACCACTCACACACCATCTCTGCGACCACTCACACACCATCTCTGCGACCACTCACACACCATCTCTGCGACCACTCACACACCATCTCTGCGACCACTCACACACCATCTCTGCGACCACTCACACACCATCTCTGCGACCACTCACACACCATCTCTGCGACCACTCACACACCATCTCTGCGACCACTCACACACCATCTCTGCGACCACTCACACACCATCTCTGCGACCACTCACACACCATCTCTGCGACCACTCACACACCATCTCTGCGACCACTCACACACCATCTCTGCGACCACTCACACACCATCTCTGCGACCACTCACACACCATCTCTGCGACCACTCACACACCATCTCTGCGACCACTCACACACCATCTCTGCGACCACTCACACACCATCTCTGCGACCACTCACACACCATCTCTGCGACCACTCACACACCATCTCTGCGACCACTCACACACCATCTCTGCGACCACTCACACACCATCTCTGCGACCACTCACACACCATCTCTGCGACCACTCACACACCATCTCTGCGACCACTCACACACCATCTCTGCGACCACTCACACACCATCTCTGCGACCACTCACACACCATCTCTGCGACCACTCACACACCATCTCTGCGACCACTCACACACCATCTCTGCGACCACTCACACACCATCTCTGCGACCACTCACACACCATCTCTGCGACCACTCACACACCATCTCTGCGACCACTCACACACCATCTCTGCGACCACTCACACACCATCTCTGCGACCACTCACACACCATCTCTGCGACCACTCACACACCATCTCTGCGACCACTCACACACCATCTCTGCGACCACTCACACACCATCTCTGCGACCACTCACACACCATCTCTGCGACCACTCACACACCATCTCTGCGACCACTCACACACCATCTCTGCGACCACTCACACACCATCTCTGCGACCACTCACACACCATCTCTGCGACCACTCACACACCATCTCTGCGACCACTCACACACCATCTCTGCGACCACTCACACACCATCTCTGCGACCACTCACACACCATCTCTGCGACCACTCACACACCATCTCTGCGACCACTCACACACCATCTCTGCGACCACTCACACACCATCTCTGCGACCACTCACACACCATCTCTGCGACCACTCACACACCATCTCTGCGACCACTCACACACCATCTCTGCGACCACTCACACACCATCTCTGCGACCACTCACACACCATCTCTGCGACCACTCACACACCATCTCTGCGACCACTCACACACCATCTCTGCGACCACTCACACACCATCTCTGCGACCACTCACTGTCTCTGCTACCTCACACACGCTATCTCTGCCACCTCACACACGCTATCTCCACTACCTCACACACGCTATCTCTGCTACGTCTCACACGCTAACTCTACTACCTCACACACGCTATCTCTATGACCTAACATATGCTATCTCTGCTACCTGACACACATGCTATCTCTGCTACCTCACACACATGCTACCTCTGCTACATCTCACACGCTATGTCTACTACCTGAGACAAGCTGTCTCTGCCACCTCACACACGCTATCTCAGCCACCTCAGACATGCTATCTCTGCTACCTCACACACTCTATTGCTGCTACCTCTCACACATTATTGCTGGTACCTCACACACGCTATCTCTGCCACGTCTCGCACACTATCGTTGCTACCTCACACACACTATCTCTGCTACCTCACACGCTATCTCTGCTACCTCTCGCACACTATCTGTGCTTCCTCTCACACACTATCTGTGCTTCCTCTCACACACTATCGCTGCTACCTCACACTCCCTGTCTCAGCTACGAGGCCCATAGCCCAGCTAGGCTCATGGCCTACCCCTCTCACTGTTGTTTGCTCCCACCCATCCTATCCCCCCACCCTACTTACCCTGCATGGCCTCTGTGCTTCCACCCCACTGACTCAGAAAATCTTTTCCTCACCTCCACTGGCACTAACCCCCTTCTAACTCAGTCATTCCCTCCCTTCCTCTCATTTCAGGGAAGAACAGCTCTATTGAGGTGGAGAGAGCCACAATGGGCAGTGGAGTGCCTGACATTCAGTTCCTCATGGTGACGAGTGAACAGATCCCACACTGATATCTGTGTCATTCCTCGGTCTTCCCGTAACTTCCTGGAACTGGTTGCACTGGAGCCAGACAGTTGGACACGACCTACTGCCTAGATTATAGAGGTATGAACCCAATGACCCTGGCCACCTTAACTGACTGTGTCCCAAGCTCATGGACTGATAGCAGAGGTGCTTTTGATTTACTGTGCCAGTATCCCCCAAATGACATTATCTCCCTTCCCTTGATAGAGGACTACTGCCCTTAGACTTGAAGACATAGCCATTTGGATGATGCACATACAGTGTGTTTGCTACTGGCACAAGTGTAATATGAGACTGACATAGCATGGTGTGCTGCAGCAACATGTCCACCATCTTGACTGATGACTGCTGGCAACCAGGACAAGCTTCCTGAATTTGTGTCTTTGCTGAAAGGCAAGGCAAGACAGACGTACTGTGAGCCTTTAAGCTCTGGCTGAGGAGGAGGAATGTCAGGGCATTCAAATAGACAAAATGTGAGTGCCCACTAAGACAGCAAGTGAGGAGCCCTCAAAAGCACCCTGGCCCAATTGATGCGATCGATGCTTGTTCCGGTGTGCAAAATGGCCTAGCAGCAGCAGCACTCTAATGAAAGGTGCCAGCTGGATTCAAAAGGCAGCGTTAAAGTGGAATACTGTCTTGCTTGTGGATTAACAATGTGCCATAAGGGTACATGAGGCTGGCATATGGTCTATGCCAATGTCTGTAGACAGGGTGCATGCCCATAGACTGTGCCCAGAGATGTTTCCAACTGCTGGAGGGTCAGAGAAGTAAAGTAACAGTTTTGACTTTGGAATGAAGAATTATTGCCATCTTGTTGCCTTTATCCAATGGGTGAGAGAATTGGCCAAACTGACCAGTATGGCACAACATCACCCTGTGTTCCTGGTAATTGGTATGGATCAGAAGTACTTGAGGGACAGGATAGGCTAACATACAAACAACAATGAAATGTGCTGGGATAGAAAGAAAACATGATATTATGAAAATATAAAAGAAGAAAAGGAGCATTTGGTGCATATCAATGCGATAAGATGAGCTAATGAGATTTTAATGAATGCTAATACAAGCAATTAGACCTCTTAGCCAGATCCAGGTCTTGGCCATTCAACACTCGATTACAAAGTGGAATTTCTTGCTCTTAACATCAAGAATCTCCTCACTGCTGATCCTACTCTATTTTCCCTACTTTCTCACCTGCAGGTGCACTGCACTGTATTTGGATTTCCAGAAGGCATTTGACAAGGTATGGCACAAAATAAGAGCTCATGATATATGGGGTGACATACTACCATGGAGCGAAGATGGCTGGCAAAATGGGAGGGCATAAAGGAAATGTTTTCAGATCCTGCAGGATGTGGTGAGTAATGTGACACAATGCCCTGTGGGACCTCGATAGTTTATCCTCGACGTAAGCGACTCAGATAGAGTCTGAATGTATGCTTGCTAAATTAGTTGATGACACAAACATAGGTAAGAAACCAAGTGGTGAAGAAGACATAAGAGCCTGTAAACGTATAGATAGGTGAAGAGAATGGGCGAAAAATTGACTGAGGAAATTTGAGAAAATGTGAACTTGTCTACTTTGGTAGGAAGCACAAAAAGCAGTGTGTTATTTATTGCAAAACTGAAATTGCAGAACTCTGAGACAGAGAGAAATCTGATATACAAAATGTTAGTATATACGTGATTTGGAAGGCAAGTGGAATTTGTCATTTATTACAAGGGAAATAGATTGTAAGGTTGTCTTGCTACAGATGTGTAGAATGCTGGTGAGACCACACCTAGATTATTGCGTACAGTTTGACCTACTTATTTAAAAAAAAGAATTAAAATGTATTGGGCACAATAAGGTGAAGATTAACTTGACTGATACCTACGATGGGGAAGTTACCTTATGAGGGAACATTGGATAGGCTCGGTGTGTACGGTTTGGATTTTAAAGGAATGAGACATGGTTTCACCTGAAACATCTATGATGCAGAAGGCACTTGACAAGGTAGAAGCTGAGAGAATGTTTTCTCTTGTGGGAATGTTTAGATTCAAGAGACACAGTTTAATTAAAAAAAAAGATGGGGGGGTGTCCCATTCAAGAGGAAGACCTTTTTTTTCCTCTCAGTGTCAGAAACACTATAACTCACTTTCCCACAGAGCACTGGAGACAGGGTCATTACATACTTTTAAAGCAGAGGTGGAATACATTCTTGACTAACAAGGGAGTAAAAGATTATCCGGATAGGCAGGAATGTGATTTTGAGGGCAAAATTAGATCAGCCGTGATTTTATCAAATGGCTGAGTAGGCTGAATCTGTGCGTTTATAATTGCTATATTCCTATTTGTTATCTTCTTTAGTTCTTTCTTCTTTGCTGACATCTTGCTATATTCCTATTTGTTATCTTCTTTAGTTCTTTCTTCTTTGCTGACATCTTGCAAGTACTTCAATTACACTCAGCTACTCACTGAGTTAGCAGTTCCTTTGTTTTAGCATAAAACATAAATCCAATAATGTTCACAATGCATTTGCTTAAAGGCAGAAGACAAAAATGATGAAAATCAGGACAAAAAGCTTCCTGCAAAAATGGGAATTTAAAATTCAGAGGTTCTTAGTGGTTACCAGAAAATATACGATCCACCAGTACTCTTATTTCACTAACTTTATTATATTTCTATGAGGTGAACCAAGTTGTGTGGGTCTAGAATATCCAAATGTTGATTACTGACATCTGGGTTCTATTGATCTACTCACGTTAATGGCTTCCCGCAAGGTAGTGTGGAAATGTGGTCTTCAAAACGGGTCACAGGAAAACTCTCAACTTCTAACTTAATTCCAGCTGTTGAGGGGCAAAGGTAAACTTGAGAGACGCCAGTAGTAATACAAGGAACCAACTATGTCACACTGTTTTTCCTGTTCCCCAAAATCTCCACCTTATATTACTGAATTGAGCTGCCAGATGAAAATCTTGAAAACACGCCATTCCCACTTTCAGCATGTCAATAGTGAAGCCTGTAACAATACTGAGGAGCTGGTCTATAATAGCCAGATGCAATATGTATATATTTTATATCTGAATGTTAACCCCAGCATGCAAATTCCTCCTGTCATAATTGCATTCCTTCTGTATCATTTACAGCCTTTTGCAGTTCTCCCCCACTACTACCATCTCGGTATTTGTTTCCTGTTTTACAGTCACATAGTCCAACCATTCCATACCGACCATGTTCCCAAACTAAGCTATTTCCATCTGCCTGCACTTGGCCCATATCCCGCCAAACCTTTCCTATTCATATACTTATCCGAATGTCTTTAAATGTTGTAATTCTACCCGCATCCACCATTTCTTCTGGAAATTCATTCCACACCCAAACTATTCTCTGTGTAAAAAAGTTGTCCCTTTTAAAATCTTTCTCCTCTCACCTTAAAAATATGCCCCCTAGTCTTGAAACCCCCCCCTAGGGAAAATACACTTGCCATTCACATTGTCTATACCTCTCATGACGTTACAAACCTCTATAAGGTCATCCCCTCAACCTCCTACAATCCAAAAAAAAAAGTCCCAGCCTATCCAGCCTCTCCTTACAACTCCAACCTCCAATTTTACTATGATCTCAACTGATTAAATTCTCTTTAATGTGTATCTACTTTCTGTTCTCACTGGATAAGGATCCAGGGTGAATGGGGGCTGATTTTCCTTCTTCTCTATCCCAATGTTGCTGAAACATCTACTCTGAGCTGACAGCAGCTAATTCCACTTGGATCAGACCAAGGATGTTTAGTGCCTTCCATTCATTCCATTCCACCCTCAGAAGAGAGAAAACAATGGGGCCTTAAGTCCAAAAATCAGAAGCTTCAACCTGCCTCGCACAGCCACCCATGACCAGGTCTGCCTTTGACACCAACCCATTCTTTAAGCCCTCCGCCACTACTGTGACTGTCTAACAAGTTTAAAGAACCTGAATCCATTCAGCTGCTTGTGCAAGTTTCCCCCACTACCTTGTCCACTAAACCAAACCTTCCAATTCTCGTCCCACCACCTCTGAAAGCCTAACGCTTCCTAGTTTCTTCCCAATCACCCCTTTCCCCTCTTCAAACACATCTCACTGCAAGACTGACTCTTCCTCAAGGACAATGTTTCTGAAAGGGATCACATGGAGGTGATAAAAAGCTAACATGTCTCTGTCAGATGTACAGCATGGAAACAGACCCTTCGGTCCAACCTGTCCATGCCGACCAGATATCCCAACCCAATCTAGTCCCACCTGCCAGCACCCGGCCCATATCCCTCCAAACCCTTCCTATTCATATACCCATCCAAATGCCTCTTAAATGTTGCAATTGTACCAGCCTCCACCACATCCTCTGGCAGCTCATTCCATACACGTACCACCCTCTGCGTGAAAGGATTGCCCCTTATGTCTCTTTTATATCTTGCTCCTCTCACCCTAAACCTATGCCCTCTAGTTCTGGAATCCCAGACCCCAGGGAAAAGACTTTGCCTATTTATCCTATCCATGCCCCTCATAATTTTGTAAACCTCTATAAGGTCACCCCTCAGCCTCCGACGCTCCAGGGAAAACAGCCCCAGCCTGTTGAGCCTTCCCTGTTGCTCAGACCCTCCAACCCTGGCAACATCCTTGTAAATCTTTTCTGAACGCTTTCAAGTTTCACAACATCTTTCCGATAGGAAGGAGACCAGAATTGCACGCAATATTCCAACAGTGGCCTAACCAATGTCCTGTACAGCCCAACATGACCGTCATTCAATGAACTCTTCCAAGTGTAACTCCTGAGAATGAATATCAATGATATTTATTTTTTTAGACACCATATCCAAAACTAAACTATAGGGTGAGGCTGAATAAGCTGGGGCTGTTTTCCCTGGATCGTTGGAAGCTGAGGAAGTCACCTTGTGTATATAAAGTCACAAGGGGCATGGATAGGGTAAATACACAAGGTTTTTTCCCTGGGGTAAGGGAGTCCAGAACTAGAGGGCATAGGTTTAAGGTGAGAGGGGAAAGATATAAAAGGGACCTAAGGGGCAACTATTTCACACAGAGGGTGGTACGTGTATGGAATGAGCTGCCAGTGGAAGAGGCTGGTACAATTGCAATATTTAAAAGGCATCTGGATGGGTATATGAATAGGAAGGGTTTGGAGGGATATGGGCCCCGTGCTGGCAAATGGCAGTAGATTAATGTAGGATATCTCATCTGCATGGACGAGTTGAGCCTAAGGGTCTGTTTCTGCGCTGAACTCTATAAACTGTTCCCAGCAGAGAGATAAACATGTTTCAGTCAGGAACATTTAATAATGATATTCAGTATCAGTGCTGGTTAGTTTCCCCCTGCCTAACCTGCAGCAGCTTGAGCCCACTAACATAAGTGAACTCAGGATCAATGCTGGGATCTTGTTGGTCAATACTGATTAACTTCACACTTCAACTGAGCTGCGAGCTACCCCTTGGCACTTTTAAAAGGGGCCCCTAATTTGAAGTTCCTTCCTTGACTGTCCCTTCCTTGATTTGGTTCTTTGCTCCTTCACAACCTGGCTGCTGGACAGTTCCATGGGTTATATTTTCACTAAATAAATATTTCGGAGGTTTATGACAATCAAGGTCTTACTTTCATTCAGCTGTCTGCTGCTTCTGACACATTCCAAAATCATTTCTCGATAACACACTGGGTTTTCCCTCAGCATCTCCGCAGCGTCCACGTTGACTGCATCTTCCAGCACGGGATTGGACAACATCACCTGGGTGGAGATGGGAAGACATTCCAAATCAAACTTTCCATGATTAAAGAAGGACAGGACCAAGAGGTGAATTAACTGATCTGATATCATCTTACCTCCTCTGCATTTCAACTTTCAACCCAAACTGAACTGAAGGATAAAATTCACCCTTCATTTCTGGCTGTTTAGATTAGATTAGATTCCCCACAGTGTGGAAACAGGCCCTTCGTCCCAACAAGTCCACACCGACCCTCCAAAGAGCAACCCACCCAGACCCATTCCCCTACATTCACCCCTGACTAATGCAACTAACACTACGGGCAATTTAGCATGGCCAATTTAACAAGGAAGTGAGGAAGGAAAGAACTGGATGCAATTTAGTAGAGGCTGCAGAAGTGTTTGGGAGAGGAGGAGGGTGCTCGAGGTGGGGAAACAAGGTGGTCGCTGCAAGAGACGTGGTTCATTATTATTGAGAATATTGCTGACTTCTTCCCATTCTCCTCCAGAAATATCAAATGTCAACACAATGCAGAAGATACATGTCTGTATCACTTTGGCACTGCTGTCTCACAGCACCAGGGATACAGGTTCAATTCCACCCTCAGGTGACTGTCTGTGTGGAGTTTGCTCATTCTCCCCGTGTCTGCTCGGGCTTCCTCTGGGTGCTCTGGTTTCCTCCCACAATCCAAAGATGTGCAGGTTAGGTGGATTGGCCGAGCTAAATTACCTTGTAGTGTGCAGGGATGTTCAGGTTAGGTGGATTCGCCATGGGAAAGGGTGGGTTGCAGGGATAGATTCTGAGTCTGGGTGGGATGCTTTTCAGAGGGTTGGTGCACTCTTAATGGGTCAAATGGCCTCTACCTGTACTGAAGGCATTCTGTGATTCTAGTTTATCTTCATCTCTTTCTATGTGACAAGTAATTAAAAATAAAAAGAGGCTTTTTGAGAAAATCTCAAGAAGATCCCTCAAAATATAATTTTAATTTCTGAGAGTTGTCCCCACATCATGATCACAGGCAATCTAGGAGCCAAGCAGCAGATGCAGCTACAGCAAGTCTTACGATAGCTGAAGGCTCATTACCTTCACACCATTCACCAAACTCCTTCTCACTAGTTCCCAAACATTCCAGGACAGGGGAGTGAATGAGTTAGTGCCAGTTGTGTAGGAACATGACAGGACATTGGCTAGTGGGATGTAGAAAGGGTCAGAGATTTGCTCATACCGCTCAAAGTTAAGAAACGTGCAGCGATAGATTTTGAAAGTACAAATAAAGGAAATAGAGACCTCAATCTAACAGATATGAAATACAGCAGAGGAGAAAGTAAGAAAATGGAAATGTGCATGAGAATCAGCGAGAGAACAAACTAGCAATAGGGAGTTTGTGCGTGTGTGAGTGAGAGAGAGACTGTGGGTGTCAGAGAGAGTGTGTCTGTGAGAGTGACAGAGAGAGAGAGAGAGAAAAGAGTGCATGTGCACATCAGACAGAGAGAAAGTATGTATCAGAGAGGTAGAGAGAGAATGGGGGTGAGAGAGAGAGAGTGTGTGTGCGAGAGGCAGAAAATATGTGTGTATGTGTGTTAGAGAGTGTGGGTGACAAAGCTACAGAGAGAAAGAATGTGTGTGTGAGATCGAGAGACAGAAAGAGAGTCTATGTGTGTTTGTGTATGTGTGTCTTTAATCTTCCAAAATTGTGATCCCTATTATAGTAAAACAAAATATTGCCGATATTGGAAATCTGAAACAAAAACAGAAATTGCTGGAGAAACTTGACAGTATCTATGGAGAGAAAATGGAGTTAACATTTCGGGTGAGGTGACCCTCAGGTTAAACCACCACCAGTCGTTTCTCTAATGACAGACTAAGACTAACGACCTGGTATGACGAGGGCAGCAGACGCCTGGGAACACCATAGCCTGCAATTCCCCTCAAAGTCACACACCATTTGGATTTGGACCGGTCTCACCATTCCTTCACAGACACGGGGGTAAAACAACACTGTGTGTGCTTATACCCTGAGTGCTGTGCTGGTTGATTAACACTATCTTCTCTAGTGCTATTAGGTATAGGCAGTAAATGCTGGCCTAGTCCTTGATGTCCATATTCTATAAAAAATTAAAGTAAGGGATTGATTATTATTGTCAGGGGAACGTGCAGAAACTGCGAGAGAATTGAATATAGAAAACAGGTCTGAAAAAAATTCATGCAATTATTTGCCATATCTCAAGATCAAAATAATTCATTGCACTAACCAAATAGGATCTGGTTATGAAATTCTCCTATATTGTAAAAAACTGTGAGGAAGGAATGAGGAAACGGACAAAATGGATATACATTTCTTGGGCGGCACGGTGGCACAGTGGTTAGCACTGCTGCCTCACAGTGCCAGAGACCTGGGTTAATTTCCCGCCTCAGGTAACTGACTGTGTGGAGTTTGCAATTCTCCCCGTGTCTGCGTGGGTTTCCTCTGGGTGCTCTGGTTTCCTCCCACAGTCCACAAATGTGCAGGTTAGGTGAATTGGCCATGCTAAATTGCCCGTAGTGTTAGGTGCAGGGGTAAATGTAGGGGAATGGGTATGGGTGGGTTGCGCTTCGGCGGGTCAGTGTGGACTTGTTGGGCCGAAGGGCCTGTTTCCACACTGTAAGTAATCTAATCTAGTAATCTAATTTAAGGGAATCATGATTCGGAGGTGGCGGTGTTGGACTGGGGTGTACAAAGTTAAAAATCACACGACACCAGGTTATAGTCCAACAGGTATTGTGTTATGTATTGGTGCTGTGTGATTTTTAACATTTCAGGGAGCTGGCATAGGCATGGTTTGTCTTGTAAACTTTAATTTGCAGACAATGCCTCCCTCTGCTGGAATGACAACCTATTACATTCTAAATAAATGGCAAACAAAGTAAAATACATCCTGGACAGGCAGTAAACTTGAAATTTCAGAAAATGATAAAGGTAAAACTCCAGCTCTGGATGCATTCTAATAATGAGGATATTCTATATTATCTTAATTCATAAAGTAGATTAAAAAGTGCAGCAGTCCGCCACCATGCCTTTCAATTTGGATATGAAAAACAGACAATCACCACTGTATCCTCAATGTATTTATCCAATCTTACCTCACATCCTAAATACAAATACTAGGCAAATTATGAATGTGTAGAATGTCATTAAATAACTTAAAAGATGGTTTGATTTTACTTTAAACTTTATTTCTGTTTAATCTTAAATTTGAATTGACCCTTTTCCTATTTTGTGTGAAGATATTGTTTTGTTTTCTTTCCTCCACATAGTTTCAGAAATGCAGAAGTGTTACAGCACAGGAAGAGGCCATTTGGCCCATTGTGCTGTACTGGCTTGTTATATGAGCATCATTATCTGGTGCTGTGTCCTGCTGTTTTCCCCATACCTTTGAATGTTATTTTTATCCAACTAAACATCCACACAATTGGCCAAGTGAGAAGCTTTTCCCCACTTCACCCTCTGCAGATCACTTTAACTCTGTCCCATCCTGCTCTTGTTCCTTTTCCAAATGGGAACAGTTTCTCCCTACCTACTCCATCCAGCCCATTCAGGATCTTGAAAACCTTTAAGAGATCTCCACTTAAGTCTTCTTCTCCCCAAGGAAAACAGTCCCAACTTCTTCAGTCGTTCCTCATTTCTGAAGTTCCTCATCCTGGAATCTTTCTTATAACATGTCTCTGCACTCTCTCCAATGTGTTCACATCCTTTCTATATGGTGACACCCAGAATTGTACTCAATACTTCAGCTGAGGTCTACCAAGTGTCTTACACAGGTTCAACATCACCTCCTGGCTTCTATGTACTATGTTTCTATTAATAAAGCTGAGGTTACTGTGTGCTTTACTTACTATTCCCTCTACCTGTCCTGCCAATTTCAATGCACATATATAGATTCCACTGCTCCTGCATCCCACTTCAAATTGCATCCCCTATTTTAGATTGTTCTTCTGACCAAAATCCATCACTTCACACTTTTTCATATCTGAAGCATCTGCACACTTTATCATCTTGTCTACATCCTTCTGGACTTCTGCACTGTCCTCCTCCCTGTTTACAAATCTTTGAAGCTTTGTGTCATATGTGAACTTCGAAATTGCCCTCTGCACACCAAGATCCTAATCATTATTAAATATCAGGGAAAACCAGAGTCTAATTCCACTACAAAACCTTGCTCCAGCCCAAACACTTTCCATTGATTAATCTCTGTTACCCATCAACCAGCCAATTTCACATCCATGTTACTTCTGTTCTTTTAATATCATAACCTAAAATGTTCCTCACAAGTCTGTTGTATGGCCCTGTTTTAAGTGTCTTCTGAAAGTCTACCACGCCAACAGCTCTACTCTCATTGAGCCTGTTACGTTTTCATATAACTCCAGCAAGTTTTTCCTAATCAACTCACCTTTATCCATGTAACCAATTCTACTCCAAATAGTTGTCTCTAGGAGCTTCCCCATCTATGAAGTTAAACTGACAGGTCCAGAATTGGTGAGATTATCCTTACGAGCTTTCTTAACAGGGCCAGAGTGTTTGCAATTTTCCACTCTTCTGGCACCTAGGAAAGACTGAAAGATTGTGTCCAGTATAATTTTCACTCTCAATTCCTTCAAAATCATTGAGTGGCTCACATCTGGTCCTGGTTCCTTGTCAACGTTAAGTACCCACAGTCTATCTATCACTTTGGTGCTAACCATTTGACTGAGTTCCCTCTCTGTCACCATGATGCAAAATATTCATATATCACCTCAGCCATGCTCCCAGCCTCAACATATAACGTCTCCCTTTGCACACCCCCACATCCCATCCCCCGTTGATCCCTAATCAATCCCTACGCCTCCTTTTACTACTCATTTACAATTTGTACAGCCTTGGAAAACTCTGGGACACCTCTTTCTGTTGGCTGCCAACCTTTTCTCATAATTACTCTTTGCTTCTCTTCTTTGCTTTCTCACCTCCCTCTGAAAATTTTTTTTTAGATTAGATTACTTACAGTGTGGAAACAGGTCCTTCGGCCCAACAAGTCCACACTGACCCGCCGAAGTGCAACCCAACCCCTTCACCTAACACTATAGGCAATTTAACATGGCCAATTCACCTAACCTGCACATTTTTGGATTGTGGGAGGAAACCGGAGCACCCAGAGGAATCCCACGCAGACATGGGGAGAATGTGCAAACTCCACACAGAGAGTCGCCTGAGGCAGGAATTGAACCCTTGGCTCTGGCACTGTGAGGCAGCAGTGCTAACCACTGTGCCACCATGCCACCCATGCTGTTTATTTTCGACCTGACACTTGTTCTAAGCACATTTTTCTTCTTTTTTATCTTAATTTCTACTTCCTCTGTCATCGATGATGTCCTGGATTGGTTTGTTCTACCTTTTCCCATTTGAGCGAATATACCATGATTGGACCCAAGCCATCTCCTCTTTGATTGTAGCCTTTTGTTCAGTTCATGTTTTTCTTGCAAACTTCTTGTTCCAGTCAATGCTGCCCAGTTCTATTCTTGCTCCCATTGAAATCTATTCTCCACCAGTTGATGTTTCTCACTCTGGATTGTTGCAAATCATTCTGTCCCATCATCCGAACCTTATAATACAATGATCACTGTCTCTTAAATGCTCCCTAACTGAGACTTGGTCCACTTTGCCAGCTCATTTCTGAGCACCAGATCTAACAGTGCATCCTGACTTGTTGAACTGGAAACATACAGTTATAGGAAGCTCTCCTGCATGCAATCCAGGAACATTTGTCCCTTGCTGCCCTGAACACTATGAGTACCCTGTTCATGTTTGAGTAATTGAAGTCCTCCATTATAACTACTCCAATATGTTGGCATCTCTTTGTAATTTCCCTGCAGATTTGTTCTTCTACATCCTTTCCACTGGTTGTTCTAAAGACTACATCCAGCAACATAATTGTACACTTTCTGTTCCCTAGTTCTAGTCAAATTGATTCTGTGCTTGGACCTTCTGAGACATCTTGTTTCTCCAGCCCTGCAATTAATTCCTTAACCAGTTCTGCTATCCTCTTCTCCGTTCCTTCCTTTCCTGAGTAGCTTTTCATCTGCAAACTGTGCCTGTAACTCTCCACTGTTAACGATACTCCATACATTCACATACAACCCTGATTGAGCCTTCAATACTTTCTCCCTGATTTTCTTGGTTTCCGCAGCCCTGCCGAGTGTCACAGGATAGCTATCAGAACTGTGAATGTTAAATCCCTGGCAGACTGAGGCAAACTACACCACCCCCTTTCACCATCATTGAATTAATACAGATCTGGGAATTGTATCTGGTTGTGTCTCTCTCACTGAGACATTAGGAGTAACTCTGTTCATTGCTTTCTAGAGGTTGTGATTTGAAAACCTGTAGACCAGGTCACAATATTCAGCAAAATGTTACTACTCTCTGATGTTACTATGTAACATTATGTGCAATATGTATTTCAACAGGAATCAGTTACTCTTGGCTAACTGACAAATAGATGTTGAAGCTGGTAGAGTAGTGGATCATGTCACTGGATGAGTAATCCAGAGACTGTCTGTGCAAAGCAATGTAACACAGGCTATACAATCATAGACTCCCTGCAGTGTGGAGGAGGCCTTTCAGCCAACGAATCCACACCAACCCTCCAAAAAGTATCCCACCCAGATCCATCCCCTTACCCTATCCCTGCATTTCCCACGGCTAATCCACTTAACCAATGTATCCTGGACTCTATGGGGCAATTTATCATGGCCAATCTACCTAACCTACACACCCGGACTCTATGGGCCAATTTATATAGAACATAGAACATTACAGTGCAGTACAGGCCCTTCGGCCTCGATGTTGTGCCGACCTGTCATACCAATCTGAAGCCCATCTAACCTACACTATTCCATGTACGTCCATATGCTTGTCCAATGACGACTTAAATGTACTTAAAGTTGGTGAACCTACTACCGTTGCAGGCAAAACATTCCATACCCTTACTACTCTCTGAGTAAAGAAACGACCTCTGACATCTGTCCTATATCTATCACCCCTCAATTTAAAGCTATGCCCCCTCGTGCTTGCCGTCACCATTCTTGGAAAAAGGCTCTCCCTGTCTAACCCTTTGATTATCTTATATGTCTCTATTAAGTCACCTCTCAACCTTCTTCTCTCTAA
>NC_057720.1:58277456-58282323 GCF_004010195.1 Chiloscyllium plagiosum
GAACAGCAGTGGACCCAACACCGACCCTTGCGGCACACCACTGGTAACTGGACTCCCAGGATGAACATTTCCCATCAACCACCACCCTCTGTCTTCTTTCAGCAAGCCAATTACTGATCCAAACTGCTCTATCTCCCACAATCCCATTCCTCTGCATTTTGTACGATAGCTTACTGTGGGGAACCTTATCAAACGCCTTACTGAAATCCATATGCACCACATCAACCAGTTTACTCTCATCTACCTATTTGGTCACCTTCTCAAAGAACTCAATAGGTTTGTGAGGCACAACTACCCTTCACAAAACCGTGCTGACTATCCCTAATCAAATTATTCTTTTCTAGATGATTATAAATCCTATCTCTTATAACCTTTTCCAACACTTTATCAACAATGGCTCACTGGACTATAATTACCAGGATTGTCTCTACTCCCCTTCTTGAACAGGGGAACCACATTTGCTATCCACCAGTCTTCTGGCACTATTCCTGTAGACAATGACAATTTAAAGATCAATGCCAAAGGCTCGGCAATCTCCTCCTTAGCTTCCCAGAGGATCCTAGGATAAATCCCATCCAGCCCAGGGGACTTATCTATTTTCACACTCTGCAGGATTTCTAATACCTCTTCCTTGTGAACCTCAATCACACCTAGTCTAGTAGCCTGTATCTCAGTAATCTCCCCGACAATGTTGTCGAGGAGATTACCATGGCCAATACACCTAATCTACACACCTCGGACTCTATGGGGCAATTTACCATGGCCAATCCACCTAACCAACACACCCCGGACTCTACGGGGCAATTTATCATGGCCAATCCACCTAACCTACACACCCCGGACTCTACGGGGCAATTTACCATAGCCAATCCACCTAATGTACACTCCCAAACTCTATGGGGCAATTTACCATGGCCAATCCACCTAACCTACACTCCCAAACTCTATGGGGCAATTTACCATGGCCAATCCACCTAACCTACACACCCGGACTCTATGGGGCAATTTACCATGGCCAATCCACCTAACCTACACCCGGACTCTATGGGGCAATTTACCATGGCCAATCCACCTAACCTACACACCCGGACTCTATGGGGCAATTTACCATGGCCAATCCACCTAACCTACACACCCGGACTCTATGGGGCAATCTACCATGGCCAATCCACCTAACCTACACACCCCGGATTCTACGGGCAAATCTACTATGGCCAATCCACCTAAGCTACACACCCCGAACTCTATGCGACAATTATCCATGGCCTATCCACCTAATCTACACACCCGGACTCTATGGGACAATTTACCATGGCCAATTCACCTAACATACACACCCCGAACTCTATGGTGCAATTTACCATGGGCAATCCACCTAATCCACACACCCTGGACTCTATGGGGAAATTTACCATGGCCAATCCACCTAACCTGCACAAATTTGGACTGTGGGAGGAAACTGGAGAAGGGAAGAAAACTAATGTAGACACAGGAACAAAGTGCAAACGCTACACTGGCTGTCACCCAAGACTAGAATCGAACCCAGCTCCTTGGAGCTGTGAGGCAGCAGTGCTAACCACTGTGCCACCGTGCCATCCAATTCTTTGCGCAGTCAAAGCCTATTGCTCAGTGAATCAGAAAGGGAAGCTCAAATGATTATTCAACTCCCTAATTAATGAGCTTTGATCCAACTTAAATCCTCCAGTGTTGCCAAACTGTGACCAACCCTGATCAAATGGACTTGGGGGCCTGCTGGTTTCTAAAATCCCAAAGCATAGGAAATTGTCTGTAGGGGAAACACCCCTGTTCCACCACCATCAGGTCTTTACTGCAATGCCCCACCTGACTGCCTCCTTTCCCTCTAATCTACACAAGGAGGAGGTACAGGAGAGTGCCTGCATTGTTCACATTGCTAAAGGGAATAGATCACTTGCAGTGAGTAACCATTTGCATTTATTATTTCCAATTGAATATCAAAATTCCTCACATTACTTGTTGCGAACATTATTTTTTCCTATCAGAATCCCAGACAAGTTGAGTATTGATTGGAAAGTTGTACATTTTTGCTGCTTTTGGGGTAAGTGTTTGAGCCTGTGTTTGATAGTGAGGTTCCAATATGTACTCTCAGGCAGTGGAATCAGAATAATAACGTTTCAAGGTTTTATTTTTGACTTCTTCTTGTGGATGAAAGCATGGCGACACAGCTACAGAAAACACTTTCTATACCCAGTCCAGGTGATTTTCTTATCTGTCATGTACAATTGGGTTGACAAGATTGTCATGATTAATGGTTTGATAATAATGTCACATTCTTTTTCTGACATTCAATGGTACCTTTTCATCCAATACAGTTTGTTCTTGACCCACAGCTTTACAAATTGACCTTTTCCATGATTGTTTCTTCCTCGCTATATATTTTTGCTTTATTTTACTGTCTTCATGCATCCAGCTGCATGATGGGTTAGCATAAATACATTTCCAGTGCTTTTGATCTTCATCTTTATAAATACCAAGCTTGCTATATTGTCAGCAGCTTTAGCTCGGCAATGGACCTTTTGGAGATATGATTTTGCCTTTTCTGGTGTAAAATGAACTTTGTCAGGTGACTGTTTCACTGTTTCTTGAGCAAGTCGATGAGTTTTGATATCAGGCTTTTTTTTCAACAGATGTGGTTTCTTGAATTAAGTTTGGAATTATTTTACCAGAAGTGGAGATTCCTCTGAGGATGCTTTGTCATTTTTATCACAAAGGTTTGTATATCTGCTTCGGATTTTGATTATAAGCTAGTTCCTCATCATCGAGGGCCAAAGGGCCTGTACTGCGCTGTATTCTTCTATGTTCTATGTTCTATGTTTGTATATCTGCTTCGGATTTTGATTATAAGCTAGTTCCTCATGTTAATAATCTATCCTTATTCAAATTATTCAGGCATGTATTTCTTCCTGGAACCCATCTACTTGTTCTTGGAGCCTTTGAGCTAAGACCATGCCTGCTGTCCTAATTCTATGATCTCATCCAAATTGCATGAAGTGACTTGCAAGCTTCAGCATTCCTGACCCTGTTTTTCTTCCCTTTTTCTCAGACCAAGATGTAATCCAGCTAGGATTTCTTATATTTTGGGATTTATATCTCCAAAGCCTCTCCCTGTTCTTTTCATGTTATTATTTGCAGCTCAGAGGTTGGTCTTCATGGTGCAATCGAGACGTAAATCTCCAATGGCATCACAAATGGAGCAGTGAACTATTTCTTACTCAGCTTTGCATTCATATCATGTTCACTAATCAGTGGGTTATGGGATGGAATAGATTTCAATTATTTTACATAATTTTTCATAATGCTTCATACTTCTGCATCTATGACGTGTTTTGGGAGGGGGAGAGTTACCTGAATGCTTCGTTTCAGGAGGCAGTCACACCCAGCAGATCAAGTCATTCAAATTCAGTCAGTGATCAGGAACAACAGGGTGTGACTGTAAGTGAGGCAGGTAGGAGGATTCTGAGTTCAGGAGTGGAGGAGCCTCAGCTCTTGACCTTGTCCAACACGTATGAGATTTTTGGTCACTGTATGGATGAGGAAAAGGGCTGTGGACAGGATGAGCCAGCTGACCATGGCACCATGGTGCAGAAGGCCATTAAAGAGGGGGGGGAGCAAAAAGACAAGGAGTTGTTATAGGGGATTCTATAATTAGGGGGACAGATAGTATCCTTTGTGAGCCGGATTGGGAGTCCCACACAGTGTGTTGCCTGCCTGGTGCCTGAGTGCTAGTCATCTCCGACTGGCTAGAAAGGATATTGGAGCGTGAGGAAGAGGCTCCAGTTGTTGTGGTCCACGTTGGCACAAACAACATAGGCAAGGCTAGGAAGGAGGACATGTTTGGGGAGTATCAAGTACGAGGAAGGAAATGGAAGAAAAGGTCCTCGAGGGTTAGAATCTCTGGATTATTGCCTGAGCCATGTGCTAATTAGCATAGGGACGAGAAAATTATGAAAGTAAATAGAGTCACAGAGATCTACAGCACAGATAAAGGCACTGTGGCCCATCACATCCAAGTAGTCAGGATGATAATGACAGAAGGGATGACAAAGGGTTAGCTTTTCTGAAATAGTCTAGCAGCAAAATCTAAAAGAAATGCATCAAATATAAACTGATCATTTTTAGATCATAACTTAAAGAGTGCATGACATACTAATACATAGTTGGATGTTTTAAATTAATTAATTGTTTTTGAAGCACAACACATACAGATTATCCTTCTGTTGGAGAAAGTAAGGAAGGGGAAGCGTTGATTTATCAGAAAAAAATCAAAACTATCTTTCACCACCAATCTCATCTTATTTTCTCAATGGCACATTTCTCCCAGGCTATTCTCATTCGCCCGTTCCCTTCTGTCCTTAACAGTGGCTCACGGCACATATCCTGTTAAATTGAGCTTGCTCATCAGTGGCAGAATCACCAACCTTTGCAAAGCTAGCTCAGCATAACATCCCTCAAATGGTATCTTCATGTGACATAGTGGTCTGTTGACAACACTGCTGATGTAATGACAAAATGCAATTAATCAACTTGTTCAGCAATATTATGACACACCTCTGTTAAAGGTCCAACTTTAACCCATTGCACACAGTGAAGGGCTCCCAGGAATGAGGTTTATTCTCTGAAAGTGCAGATACTGGCAAAACTAACAGGATATAGACTGGATATAGACTGATGAAAATAGACTGGAAGCAGAGCCTAGCAGGGAAGACAGTAGAGCAAAAATGGCAGGAGTTTGTGGGTAAAATTGAGGACACTGTACAGAGGTTCATCCCCAAGAAGAGAAAGATTACACGGGGAGGGATTAGACAGCCATGGCTGACAAAGGAAGTCA
>NC_057720.1:58283620-58290614 GCF_004010195.1 Chiloscyllium plagiosum
AGAACAGAAATGCGGAGATATTTCTTCAGCCAGAGAGTGGTGGGCCTGTGGAATTCATTGCCACAGAGTGCAGTGGAGGCTGGGACGCTAAATGTCTTCAAGGCAGAAATTGATAAATTCTTGATGTCACAAGGAATTAAGGGCTACGGGGAGAATGCGGGTAAGTGGAGTTGAAATGCTCATCAGCCATGATTGAATGGTAGAGTGGACTCGATGGGCCGAATGGCCTTACTTCCGCTCCTATGTCTTATGGTCTTCTATACTGGCACCACCTGGGTGCGTTATGTTAGGGTCTGGCCAAACATGGCCTGAGGTGTCAATCCACTAACAATCTTACAAAGTGCTTTCCTCATCACTGGCCTGTGTGAACCTTGCCCCGCTCCACACAGCCCTCTAGTTGTACTACAGGTTGAAACTCCAAAAGTGGGTGGGTTAAAATTAGATCGGAGGTTAAAAATTGAAATATCAGAAACAGGAACCCAACCCACCCACAGACTGTTGTAGTTGGGAAAACTGCAAAAACTGAATGAAAGGTATGCTGTAGTTTTATTCAGGAAACCTAGACTTCCAGGTTTTGTGACCTCAAAACAGCCCTCACATGGAGCAAACCATCGAAGCTAAAATTTGAGCCAATGTATAAATGGACCCCACGAGAGATCCAGAAGGTCTCCCTGCCTCTCTGGGTTTAAAAGCAGCCACAGACCTCTGATCAACCTTCTAGAGTCAAAAGCATACCCACACAGTCCTTAATTACACTAAGTTCCAATTAGTGAGTGTTCCCTTTGCCCAAAAGAGGTTCCAGGAGCCAGGAATAGTTCCAACCTCTGAGTTCTGCTTGATTGGTGGGAAAAAAACAGCCTAATGTGTTAACAGTGAGGTCTGAAACCAGCCACATTGTACTTTGATCTCTAGTGTATACATATGATCTCAAACATTCATCTAGCTATCATAATTTATCTCAGTATCCCACTGCTCACAATATTGACTCTGGATACATGACATGTCTTGGCCTCAGGTCAAACGTGGACAAGAAATATTCAGCAAGCAACGGGAGCAGCATGCAACAGACAAAACTAAGCGATTCCATAAACAATTGATCAGATCTAAGCACTGTAGTCCCGCCAAACCTAGTCATGAAGGGAGATGGATGACAAACTGAACCCACTGAACTAAGACGTTCCACAAATATTTGTATCATCAATGATGGGGCAGGGTAGGGCTTTTGCCCGAAACGTCGATTTCGCTGCTCCTTGGATGCTGCCTGAACTGCTATGCTCTTCTAGCACCACTAATCCAGGGTAGTGCAAAAGACAAAGTCGATGCACTTGCATCCACCTTCAGTCAGAACTGTGACTGGATAATCCATCTTGGCCTCCTCCAGAGATCATCAGCGTCACAGATGGAAGTCTTCAGCCGATTTGATTCATCCCACATGATGTCAAGAAACAGCTAGAGGTACTGCAAATACTGTGGACCCTGACAACATACTGGTAACAATACTGTAGACTTATGCTCCAGAACTTGCTGTGCCCCTAGCCAAGCTGTTCCAGTACAGCTACAACACTGGCATCTACCCAACAATGTGGCATCCATTGCACCCGGTGAGGTCTTCTCTACGTCAGGGAGACAGGATGCCAACTTGTGGATCATTTCAAAGAACATCTCCAGTACACCAGCACCAACCAGCCCTGTGGCTGAACACTTCAACTTCCCCTCCCACTCCGCCAAGCACATGCAGATCCTGGGCCACCTTCATTGACAAACCCTAACCACCCAACATCTGGGGGAAGAACGCCTCATCTTTCGCCTTGGGTCCCTGTAGCCACACGAGATTAATGTGGAAGTCACCAGTTTCCACATATCCCCTCCTCCCACATTATCTCAGTCCCAAGCCTCCAACTTGGTACCACCCTCTTGACCAGTCCATCGCCTTTCCCATCTCTCCGCTCCACCTTCCTCTCTGACCTATCACCTTCCCCCTCACCTTCATCTACCTATCATATTCTCAGCTGCCTTCCCCCCAGCCCCACCTCCCTTCCGTTTATCTCTCAGCTCCCACGGCCCATAAGCCTGACTCCTGATGAAGGGCTTATGCCCAAAACATTGATTCTCCTGCTCATTGGATGCTGCCTGACCTACTGTTCTTTTCCAGCACCACATTCTCAACTCTGATCTCCAGCATCTGCAGTCGTCACTTTCTCCTATGTACTAAACTAAGTCAGATTTTGCAATGTGTTATGATCCCAGCTGATATTGCTACTGGACAGTTCAGATCCCAGACTGAAATCTGGCTTATTAGATCTTCTTTTAAAAATTTTATGTGGCTGCCTATCACTGAAACACAACGCTGCAGATAAGTACACAATGCTGCAAATTTGGCTTTAACAATAAAACAGAAGTTTGTTATGCAAAACAAATAAAAATGACATCAAACAATCCAAATAAGCCATTAAATATATAAAACAATTTAGTAGATTTTAAAATGCATGGCAAAACAAAGTCCCATCTATTCCCAACACCATCACTTTACAATAACCAAATATGAGGGATTTAGTGCTTTTTCTACCATATCTGTAGGTTTGACTAAATTTTTAAAAATTCCCTGTTTTGAGTGCTTGAGATTTTTATCCTCCATTATTTGCACAACCAAACCTAAACATTTTTAGCTTCAAATAACCCATTTAGCATCCTATCCAAACATTTCTGGTCTGGAATTTTCAAGCTAAAATTCTTTCACTTATTTCCTAACTATTCCAAACTACCTCCTTTCTCCAGGAGAAACTGTTCTTACATCTAACCCTGCCCAGGTGTTCTGCAAAGTGAATTAAAAGCTTTTTCTTGAATCAATTCTTGGTTCTTCTATACTCAGAGTGAGCTAATGCCTTTCAATGTTCGCTGTTTCTGACTGTAAAACTTAAAATATAACCAAATTCGCATCCTGTTAATTAGGCTTCTGCCACTTTTTAAATATGTTAGTTTGATAATAGAGCAGGTTGAGTTGGATGGAATTTTACAGCAACAATCTTACTTGAATTGCGTCAATCCCATTATTATCGGTCATGCCAAGTCTGTACAAAAAAGTGTGGCTGCATGGGAAGATGAATTAGAGCACCTGTGGAGCCTTGTGGGCCAGGTAAATTGTATGTACCGTTTGATTGAATGTAACCGTTCATGTGGAAGTATTTAGTCTAGTGATATGGAATCTGAAGGTTGAGGACATTTTGACGGTAACAAGACATGAAAAGAGTGTGAGAAAGATCCATAGACACTGGGACAGCGTAGCGAGTGCCTTGCAAAGATTTTGGGAATTGAGATTGGGCTGGACCTGGTGTCTCTCCTTTTGGGCTTTCCAAATCTTCCTTCTCTAGATGCATACAGGAAGAAACTGTTTACTATCCTCTCCTTTTGTGCGAGGAAAAACACTTTAGCAAGCTGGTATTGGAAAGTCCCCCAGGACTTCTGAATTGGCATAGGATAGTTATGGAACATATCCTTTGGACTTCCTTCCGAATATGTTGCACCAGAAAATGGAATTGTTCAATAGAACATGGCAGCCCTTCTTGAGCTACACCCATGCAGAATTATCAACCATACTGTCTAGGGCATTTGTCTAGGATGATGTCTATCAGTTCAGGGGACCCTGGGAGGAAGAATCCCGTATAAATACGGGTTTTGTTATGACTTGATATAATTTTATTTTGAATGTTTATTTATTTTTTTTGTTAGTTACGTACTGTATTGTAGTTTTTTTAATAGAGTGTTTTATCCTTATATCTTACTTTGTGTTTTGGTAGTCTGTAGAGCAGATTAGTAGTTTGTTGTCTTTATTTATATTGATATTGTTGTTATATTGTAAAGTGGTTACACTATTTTGTACTAGTTTTGTAATTTTGTTTAAAAAAACCCAAAACTTTTTTCTTTTTCAATAAAAATATTTATTAAAAAAAAGAGAATGAGAGTGAAGTGCCGAATGAACTTCCAAGATTTGGGTGACCCAAAGAATATGAAATTGATTACTCCAGTGTTGCCTACACATGCCAACTTTGATGATGCAGTCATAATATTTCTCATGGGAGAAAATGAGAACAGTTTCCTTTTGGTTTGGGAAGTTAAAAAAAAAGCAAGGAGCATTGTGAACAGCACATGAGATGCTAATCCCTCATTGAAGCAGTAAATATGGCTCTCTATTTATCGAACACCTTGGAAGAAATGTCAAATGGAAAGAGGACTGAAAGGATAATACCCATAGAATGTCAAACAGATAATGGATCTGTTTGGAATAATGTACATCCTATGATGTATGTAAATGAAAAAAGACTAAGAACTGACAATAAGAAGTCCAAAGCAAATGTTAGAGAGAAAAGAAGTATCTAAACGGAGGTAAGTAAATACAAGTAATCAATTATTGTACTGCCTTACAAAAAGGAATGCCTTGTTTAAAAGATTGTTATGGAATCCTTCTTCCAGGAACCCCAATACAGTACAAACTATAAGAAGGGGAAATTTATTTTTGTATCTGTAGCATGTGTTTGTTAAGTTTTAAGAATGAACCAGGAAGTGCTCCAGAGTTAGAGCAGCTGATGCTCATTGGAGCATATACTTAAGGGACATTTGTCCCTCTTTCAACTCCATTTTGATTTAGACCTCTCCCCCTCTATCTAACCTTTGATAGTTTGCATTGCCCTTCACAGGACTTGCATGTAAATTGTTCAATTGGAAACATCAATGACTTACTAGGTTAATAGATAAGAAAAAAAAATCATGGGTGATTTAGTGATGGGGGTAAAAGACATTTAATCGAGTAACAGCACTTCTGGATATAACAAAAGGTTTCTTTTTTTAAAGGGCTTTTGTGGTGCAGTGGCAGTGTCCCTCTGAGTTAGGAGGCCTGGCTTCAGGTCCTACCTATCCAGAGATGTGTAATAAATCTGAACAGATTAGAAAATATTCAAAACAAAGCAGAGCTGGTTTGTTGATCTATAGTATGATTTTTACTTTGATTCAAGACATATCTACTCCAGCAGTATGTAATAACATCACTGAACAGGTTGATTAGAAAACATGAGAAACAGTTGTATTTTGTCCCACAGGTCAGGAGGGTGGTTGGGTAGGTGTGGGAACAGACTAGAATTGACATTGAACAATGAACTATAAATAACCAGTTGAGGATGACAGACTGAATCCTGCTTCTTGCTTCATGAAATGGATAACTCGCAATATAACAACTGTCACCCCACAGAACTTCTCAAAGAACAGAGACTTCTCATCTCCCCTTGAAATCTGGGGGCAGGTGTTTACTATTGACCTGAAACTGGACTGGACGAGCCATATAAACATTGTAGCTGCAAGAGCAGGTAAAAGACTTCGAAATCTACAACTAACTCATCTTCAGTCTCCCAGTACCTCTCTGTCATCTACAAGATACAAGTCAAGAATGTGATGGAATACTCTCCATTACCTGGGACAGTGCAGCTCCAACAGCATTTAAGAAGCTCGACATCATCCAGGGCAAAGCAGCCTGCTAGACTGGCTTCCTATCAGCCATTTATAACATTCATGCTTCCTCCGCACCACCACCTCGCCCCCATCACTGGCAAACAGTGACCACAATGTACTGTACAGTATCTGCTCAATGCATTGCATTAACTCATCAAGGCTCCTTCAATAACACCTCCCAAACCCTGCGTTTGGCCCATATTCCTCCATACTTTTCATGTACATATCCAAGCAATATCCAAACATTTTAAACATTGTAACTGTACCTGCCTCCACTACTTCTTCTGGCTTTTTATTCCAAACACACTATATAAAAAAGGTACCACTCATGTCCTTTTTAAAATCCTTCTCCTCTCATCCGAAAAATATGCTCCCAGGTTTTGAACTTCTCAACCTTAGGGAAAAGATATGTGCCATTCATCTTTGCTATTCGTCTTATCTATTCCCCTCAAAATTTTATAAACCTCTGTAAGGTCATGCCTCAACCGCTTACAGTCTAGTGAAAACTCCCAGTGTTTCCAGCCTATTTTTATGACTCAAACCTTCTATTCCCAGCAACATCCTGGTAAGTCTTTTCTGAACCCCGTCCTGTTTAATAATACCCCCTTCCTACAACAGGGTGACCAGAACTGCACACAGTACTCCAGAAGAGGATTTACCAATGTCCTGTTCAACCTCAACACGATGTCTCAACTCCTATACTCAAAGGTCTGAACAATAAAGATAAACATGTTAAATCCATTCTTAAGCACCCTATCTACCTGTGACGCAAATTTCAAAGAATTATATACTTGAACCCCTAGGTCTCACTGTTCTGCAATACCACCCAGAACCCTACCATGAATTGTATAAGTCCTGCCCTTATTTGTTTTACCAAAATGCAACCCCTCGCACTTATCCAAATTAAACTCCATCTGCCTCTTCCAATTGATCAAGAACTCTTTTAAACTTGGATAACCTCCTGCACTGTCCACTTTGCTACCAATTTTGTTGTCATACACAAACTGATGAACCATGCTTCCTATATTCTCATCCAAATCATTTATATAAATGACAAACAAAAGTTGACCCAGTGCCAAACCCTGTGGAACACCACTGGTCACAGGCCTCCAGTCCAAAAACAACCCTCTACAACTACCCTCTTTTAAACCAAGTTTGTTCCACTGCCATCGTGTTAAAGGTTTAGATGGAGAGGAATTTGTTAAGTGCGTATAAGACAATTTTCTGATTCAGTACGTGGATATACCTACTAGAAAAGGTGCAAAACTTGACCTACTCTTGGGAAATAAGGCAGGGCAGGTGACTGAGGTGTCACTGGGGGAGCACTTTGGGGCCAGTGACCATAATTCTATTAGTTTTAAAATAGTGATGGAAAGGATAGACCAGATCTAAAAGTTGAAGTTCTAAATTGGAGAAAGGCCAATTTTGACGGCATTAGGCAAGAACTTTCGAAAGCTGATTGGAGGCAGATGTTCGCAGGTAAAGGGACGGCTGGAAA
>NC_057720.1:58292249-58300631 GCF_004010195.1 Chiloscyllium plagiosum
ATTTGAGCTATAGGGAGAGGCTGAACAGGCTGGGGCTGTTTTCCCTGGAGCGTTGGAGGCTGACGGGTGACCTTATAGAGGTTTACAAAATTATGAGGGGCATGGATAGGGTAAATAGGCAAAGTCTTTTCCCTGGGTCTGGGAGTCCAGAACTAGAGGGCATAGGTTTAGGGTGAGAGGGGAAAGATATAAAAGAAACCTACGGGGCAACTTTTTCACGCAGAGGGTGGTACGTGTATGGAATGAGCTGCCAGAGAAAGTGGTGGAGGCTGGTACAATTGCAACATTTAAGAGGCACTTGGATGGGTATATGAATAGGAAGGGTTTGGAGGGATATGGGCCGGATGTTGGCAGGTGGGACTAGGTTGGGTTGGGATATCTGGTCGGCATGAACGGGTTGGACCGAAGGGTCTGTTTCCATTCTGTACACCTCTACAACTCTATGACTCTAATTGCAAGCTCACCCTGAATCCTATGTGATCTGACTTTACTAATTAGTCTACCATGCGGAACCTTATCAAAGGTTTTACTAAAGTCCAAGTAAACAATATTTATCACTTTGCCCTCATCAATTTTTTTGGTTACTTCCTCAAAAAAATCAATCAAGCTTCGGAGACACGATTTTCCTCACACTGACTATCCCAAATCATTCCTTGTCTCTCCATTTGGATGTAAATCCTAACTTTCTGGATCACCTCCAACAACTTACCCACCACCAACATCAGACTTACAGGTCTGTAGTTCCTAGGCTTCTCCTTACAACCTTTCTTAAGGAAATGCACAACATTATCCACCCTCCAGTCAACATGGAGACCAATGACACCAAAGACCGTAATCCAGAAAGATGCCAATGTGTTCTGTTAGAATGAGCAAGAAATAGCAAAAGGAAAAAGAAAATATTTAGCTTCCAAAAGCTCATGCAGGGTCAAAGTGGTCAACGTCTGCTGGCTATTTAACAATGAGAGCATCACAGGTTCACCCAATCATGCACCTCATCAGACACCACATACAGGCCTTTTAGATGTTAGATTTTGGACCCCAATAAATCTCCCCTCTCTCACACAAGAAACTGAGATGAATTGTCTGACTTCAGCCAGGCTTCAACTAGCATTGAGGAGGAATGAAAATAGAAGCCTCTCTGGTCTACACGGCTCAATTCCACGCTGAGTGTTAACCAACTGAGTTGTCAGGCAGCAATCAAACCAGTTCTGCAAAAATGTCCTCTCACCTGAATGGTAAGCAGGATGGTTGTCAAGGAAAAATCTTCTCTCCATTTCCTGGGATTATCAAGAAAGTCTATACATGGCTTTCCTGTGACTGAGTCCACTGTAAGTAGAGGATACACAAAACAATAAGCAGGTTAAATTGTCAAGCAACTGATTACATTTATTTAAATAAGGAGCACATGAAAAAGTAGCAAAAAACAAAGCCCACGTGGCAATTATATCCATTTTGATCCACCTAATCTTAAACAAATTATTTACTTATGCCCTCTACTGCACCATTTAATCTCCAAGGATGTTCTGAACAAATACTTCTTGATCTCTAAAGGAGGCAAAAACTCCAGAATGGGCATCTATTCTTGCATCTCCACAATATTTTACTGTTCTCCATGGATAATGCTCTCCATTCCTCACAGCAACACAGGATCCATTGTGTCTCATGGAGTGTTGAATCACTTCACCTAGCTCTATGACTTTCAATCCTAATTACAAAACAGGTCAACTACCCAGTTTTTCTTAAGACAGTTAATGAAAATAATCTCAGCAAAACAACATTATTCCAAGGTAAACTCATTAAGAGAAGGTTTGCAGTTACTCACCATTGGGATGAAATGGAATTGTATTGAAAGTAACAGTTGGAGGGATTGAGTTGTAATCTTCTGTATACTTCAGGGAAACCTGAAGGACAGCACCTTAATAAGGTAAAAAAAACACAGATTTTAACCCACGCAGAAATTCTGGCACACAGGAGGTCAAGAGCAGAGTTTTGAAGAATAGGATTGCAGGGCCATGTCAGATACTACCAAAACGCAAACTTTTCTGTTTATGTTGGCCCATAGAATTAACATAAAGGAAACCAGGCTCCATTTTCACTATCATGTCCTACAGGGAAACCTGCCGTCTGCTGAAAGTGTCACACACTGATCAACTCTTTACAGATAAAATGTAGCAAAGGGCACCTTTAGCAGAATTCCCTGAGTAGGCTATTTAGCAGGAAGGCATCACAGCTGAACACAGAGTGCTCACTCTCCATGGGGATCACAGAAATCAAGAACAATGGAACTAATCCAGCTAAGACTAATAAACAGTGCACATTAGGATTTCCCAAACTAACCAGTCCCCCTGCTAGCTGAATCATCCGGGAATATTTAAAGTCAATTAAACTTACAAAACAAAAATTAATAGACATTGAGTTCATTTTTAATTCAGTGAATACAGTAAAAAGAGGTTCTTCTAATTTCTAATGTGCACAGTAAACGATTCAACAGTTTTTCAATAAGAATTACAAAACACAGAATGCAAATCATTGTTGCAACTAGACAATATAACTGAAAGAACTGGAAATCGGAAACAAAAACAGAAATTGCTGGAAAATCTCTGCACGTCTGGCAGCATCTGTGGAGAAAAATCAGTTAATGTTTCGAGTCCAGTGACCATTCTTGAGAACTTCAGTTGGGAGAAAACTGTCAGAGAAACAAGGAATAAAAAATCGAATCCTTTGTATAGAAAACAATAAAAACTAAAAATTCATTGTCAACTTTGTTTCCTTCAGAAAAGAATTTCCTTTACAATTTCAAGCCCATCTGTCACTTATTAAGCTACAAAAAGATGCTTTTTGAATTTACCATCTCATTTATCAATTATGAAACAAGAAAGAAAGCAGAGGATGTGAAAAAGCTCAGATTTATTAGAACTGAAAACTCTGCACAGACAGGAAGAAATACCAAGAAATTATGAACCAGCCGAAGATCTGAAACAGACGTCCAGGCTTTTATTCCAGACTTTTTGTTTAAATTAATAATTGACAACATCTGATGTAAAAAAATACAATTATTGCTCTCTAACATACATGACTTTTCAGAAATAAACTTTTAAAAATTGCCTTTTACTTTACACTTACCTTCCCAGAGTGAATCCTTCAATCCCTGAACTGTGGCCACCCATTCTAACAGATCGTCTTTGACGGGGGACACAGTAATGCCCTACAGTTGCATAAAAGTATAGTGTGTTATTAAAGTGTATGACTTTAAAAGTGCATATTCATTTAGAAGTCCTCCTCCCACCTCCGGTTTCCACTCTACAATCAATGAGCTAGTTTAGCAGCGGGCGAGGATTTTCGTCTTCCACAGTAAAATAATCTGCGAATTGTGTGGCAAGGTCGCTCAGTGGTCAGCAGTGCTGCCTCACAGTGGCAGGGGCCCAGGTTCAATTCCAGCCTGTAGTCATTGTCTATATGGAGTTTGCATGTTCTCCCTGTGTCAATGTGGGTTTCCGCTGTGTGCTCCAATTTCTTCCCACAGTCCGAAGATGTGCAGGTTAAGTGGATTGGCCATGCTAAATTTCCCTGCAGTATCCAGGGATGTGCAGGCTAGGTGGATTAGCCTAAGGGGATAGGATGGAGTGCTGGGTTTGGGTGGGATGCTCTCGGAGGAATAGTGCAGACTCAATGGGTTAAATGACCCCTTGCCGCATAGAAGGGACTCTAGATTCTTCCCTGGCTCACTTGAATAGATGTTACCCACACCACTGTGCCAGAGCATGAACAATTCTCTTCAGGAAAACAAAGTTAAACAGGAAGAAAAAAAGTGTCTTGTAAACCTTGGAATTCCTATTTATCAGTTACATTTAAATTCCTGCTTACCGGATAAATTTATTCATTACCACATCTACATTTTACACATTTTGTCTCCAGTCCCTATCCATAAAACACAGAGAAAAGAACTGCATGGCAGCAAATATCTGATTACTTAAATTTCACATATGGAACACTCACTGGTTTACATTTCAGTGAGATGGTCAAACAATTATTTTCATATTGCAGAGATTGGCTCAACAGTTTTATATTCACTTAAATACAAACAATTCAAAAATACTAACCACCACAAAACTAAATAACTCCCTCAACTCATTCATCATCTAACCATGAAACACTGTGGCGAAGCCAGTCTCAGGGGATACAAAGTATATGAGGCCTAATTATAGGATGGCAGAGGGAAGGGAATATTTCAGAAATCAGGCAGGAGAGAGAAAAAGAACAAGACAAACAGGAATATAGAGGCAACAGTGAAATAACATGATATAACATCAGTGAAATTAGAAGACAGAGCAAAAATAATTTGAGACTGAAAATTAAACAGAAACAGTTATTGTGAGAGAAAAAGAAAGCATGTTTGTCTGTGATCAGTGCTTCAAAAGTTCAAGGTGACCAAATATGGAAACCCAAAGCAGGAAAATGACAGATGAGATCAATCAAAAAGGGGTCAAATCACTTTGCTCTGACCCTAGATTTTGTGTCAAATGAGGGAGAAACTGAGGCAAAGCAGGCTGTGTGAAAGTGCAGCATTTCCGGTCATACAAGGTCAACTAATATAGTAAACCATTCAGACTTACTTACAAAAAGTCTAGTTTCTTGAAGTTTAGCGTATTCACTTTCCAGTAATAAGTATGCCTTGGATTGCATGGCCTTGCAGGAAATTGGCTCATCAGATGAATAATCTTCTTAATCATTTCAGTATAAAATAAGGCATTGTATATGTCCTCTATCTTTGTAATGTCAAACAAACCAGAAAGTGCAGTTTAATATTATACAATATTTACAACAAATGAACTAAATGCAATTAATATGTAAATGAAACAATATCATCAGTCAGTTATTATTGGAAAAGAATAGATAGAAAAGTGATTCTGTATAAAGTGGCAAGGAGGCCATTTGGACTGTTGTGGAAACTTGGGTTATCTAATGATAAGAAGTTATTCTGCTTAATATTTTACACTGAGTGCTCATTGTGTTTTACAGTGAAATTTGACAGCAGTTATGTCATCAAATTTAACATGCTATTATACTGTATGACGTGAACACTTGATTATTTTTATTTCTTACTTTGAAGGATATTCTGGGGTAAGATTTTTTAAAATCATTATATATTTGTCCCCTTTCTCTGCCCACCCTCTGTCGTGATATGGTATACATGGCTAATTTCACAGACCTGTACCCAGAAAGCTGACTGCCAATATACTTCTAAGGCCAAGAAATTAATTCTTTTTCTGTATTTTGCACCTGACTTAACAGTTTATGGGCTTTGTTCATCATACATCCTCACAGTAAATGTTTTAATGAGGAAATAAATGGGCCAGAGCTGGCACCATACTCTTGATGCTTCTATGTTCTGCAAACATTCAGCACCTAAAATTTCCCTAGATAATTCTTCTGATCTGGCAATTAAAATAGCTGACATCGATTCACGATTCCAGTGTTACACAACATTCAGTATTATTTGTTATACCTCTGATATTGAAGCAGTTCATGTCCATGTGAAGCAATACATGGAATATATCCAGGCTTAAGCTGACAGTTGGTAAGTAACTTTGTGCTGCACAAGTGTCCAGCAAAAGAGAATTTAACCGTCACCCTTTGACATTCAACAGCATTACCATCACTGAACTCCCCACCGTCTGAAGTTAATCAAATCTGGAATTAAGAGTCTAATGATACCATGAATTCATTAGTGATTGTTGGAAAAACCCATCTGGCTCACTAATGTCCTTAAGGGAAGGAAACTGCTGTCATTACCTGGTCTGGCTGACATGTGACTTCAGGCTCATAGCAAATTGGTTGACTTTTAACTGCTCTCTGGGCAATTAGGGATGGGCAATAAATGCTAGCCTAGCCAACAATGCCCTCATCTTGTGAATACGTAAATAAATAAATACCCCAAAATCTTAGGGGTTACCACTAAACAGAAACTGAACTAGGCCAGCCATGAAAACTGGGCTATAAAAAGCAGTTTAGAGGCTAGGGGTTCTACAGCGAGTAACATACCTCCTGACATGCCATAGCTTGTCCACCACACTTCAGGAGTGTGATAGACTACTCCACAATTGTTTGGATGTGTACACCTCCAATAACACTCAAGGAATTTCACACCATTGAGAACAAAGCATCCCAGTTGATTGGTATCCCTACCAGGCAAAAGTGAGGACTGCAGATGCTGGAGATCAGAGTCTAGATTAGAGTGGTGCTAGAAACTGATGAAGGGCTTTTGCCCGAAATGTCAATTTTCCTGCTCCTCGGATGCTGCCTGACCTGCTGTGCTTTTCCAGCAACACTCTAATCTAGAGACTGATATCCCTACCCACCACCTTCAACATTTCACTTTTAACCACTGATGCATAATGGATGCATAATACAAGCTGCACTGCTGTAAACCACCAAGGTTCCCCTGATTGCATGTCTCAAACCTATTCCTCTATTCCTTGAAGGCAGAAGCAGCAGATCCATGGGAACCCCACCTACAAGATCTGCTTGAAGTCACACACGATCCTGACTTGGAACCATGTTGTCATTCCTTTAATGTCATGAGGTCAAAACTCCTTCTTGACAGTACTATGGATGTCACTATGTGCTGAGGGCTGTAATGGTTCAAAAAAGCAGCTCACCACGACCTTCTCCAGAGCAATTAGGCATAGGTATTAAATAATGGCCCAGGGGCAACACGGTGGCTCAGTGGTTAGCACTGCTGCCTCAAGCACCAGGGTCCCAGGTTCGATTCCGGCCTCAGGCAACTGTCTGTGTGGAATTTGCACATTCTCCCCGTGTCTGCGTGGGTTTCCTCCGGGTGCTCCGGTTTCCTCCCACAATCCAAAGATGTGCAGGTCAGGTGAATTGGCCATGCTAAATTGCCCATAGTGTTAGGTGCATTAGTCAGAGGGAAATGGGTCTGGGTGGTTTACTCTTTGAAGGGTTGGTGTGGACTAGTTGGGTCGAAGGGTCTGTTTTCACACTGTAAGGAATCTAATCTAATCTAGTAAAGCCCACATCCCATGAATAAATAAAACCAAACCTACAGAGTTTTGTCAGTCACCCCACTCACTTCAGACCTTTGAGGTCTCTATTAATTACATTTAAAAGGCAACTTCAACATTATGTCCAAGGTTTTATATGACACAAGTAATTCACTCACATTCCAACAGAATGTTTATATTACTGTGATGCTGCTCCTTTCATAAGGTTGTGTTGTCCTTGGTCTTCTATTCAGAGATTCCGGGAGGTCAAGGTTTGAAGGGTTTTGGGGCCAATTTAATTATGACTAACAAATACTGCCTCCAGCAAAAGGCTTTCAAGTTTAAAAAAAAACTTGTATAATGAAAGGGGAGTGGCCAGTTCTCCCAGCTCAATTTTTCTCTGGTTTGGTTTGGGTTTGAGCAGGCAGTCAGTGATGAAGCTGCTGGACCCAAAGAAGCAGGTCCATGCTGATCCTCCCTCTCTCTGACATCTCTCCTGTAAGAACCTGTGTTGGATTTTTCCTTTTTTTGGAAAGGGGTGTTTGTAGGGATTGCCGCAGGAATTTGGAACAGCATCATTAAATTGGGATAATCTGTTGGGTTTTCGGATACTTTAAGTTACTCTATACTCTGTTCTCTTTTGTTTGTGTTTCATTCGGTAATCTTGCAAATAAATTCTGTTTCATTCAAAACTAAATGGTTGGGCCAGCTGCATCCCTCCTGGAATATCCACTTGACACCTGCTTAAAACATCTCGCAAAGTCAGGTTCCGGGCTACTTTCTTGGAATGTTTTGAGGGGGTCTGGCCTGTTCCATAACGTTACAAAACAACCATACTTCAAAATGTAATTAGGAGAAAGTGAGGAGTGCAGAGGCTGGAGTTCAGAATCGAGAGTGCGGTGCTGGAAAAGTACAGCAGGTCAGGTAGCATCTGAGGAGCAGGAGAATCAATATTTCGGAATGAAGGGCTTATGCCCGAAACATCGATTCTCATGGTCCTTGGAGGCTACCTGAGCTGCTGTGCTTTTTTAGCACCATACTCTCAACTTCAAAATGTAATTGATTGGTTCTGGAGTGCTTTGGGGAGACCTAAGCTGGGAGATGGTAAATGGGGTTTTCAGCTGACAGGAGATGTCAAAGAGACATTGAACTGAAATCAGTTGGAGGGTCATGAAGGATAAATGTTGGGTTACTATACTGATGGGACAGATTAATGGGGTGATGGGGAGGTTGGGGGGTGATGTGGAGGATAAGGGAGTGATGTGGGGTGATAAGGGGGTGATGTGGAAGTAAAGGGGTGGTTAGGGTTAAGGGAGTGATGTGGAGGGTTAAGGGAGTGATGTTGGGAGTAAAGGGATTATGTATGGGGTTAAAGAAG
>NC_057720.1:58301066-58305997 GCF_004010195.1 Chiloscyllium plagiosum
GGTTAAGGGGGTGATGTGGAGGTTAAGGGGGTGATGTGGAGGTTAAGGGGGTGATGTAGGGGTAAGGGGTGATGAGATGTAAGGGAGCGATGGGTGAGGGGGAAACAGTGGTGGTGGTTTGGGGATACTGAAGGCAGTTACAGAGTATTATTGCAGGATGATGAAGGGGCTGTTGAGGATCAATCTGACCTGAGCTGCTGCTGTTCCCAGTGTCTGATTTTCTGGTGAATTGTTCTTCTCCTGGTTCCAGTCCAGTCTGTTCCCAAGCTTCTGGATCTTCACAGAGATTCATCAACACTTAATACAACTTTACAAAAGACAATATTGAAAGAGATCCACTTCTTTCGGAGAGTGATTGATAAACATGAGGCTGTAAAGTTTCACATTGGGAAACTGACAGGGATTCCCACTCCTTCATGTCCAGCAGCTGACCTGCGACCGGAAGTGTTGCTGGTTGCTTGGTAACGGTGCTCCCCGCGCCCCCTGCTGGTCTCTCGTTGTCATTGCAACAGAAATTCAAACAGGGCAAAGTCTCTCAGTCCATCTGCCTGACAGCAACTCATTCAAACCTTGCTCTCAGTTCCTCTAAAAAAAATTGTTAACATGATTTAAAAAAACTTCCTACCAATCCCATTTTCAATCCAGCTGCCATAACCCAAGGGTTCATATAGCAAACACAACATTGTCTCAATAGAAACAAAAATTGCTGGAGACCTCAGCAGGTCTGGTAGCTTCTGTGGAGAGTGAGAGAGAGAAAACAGTTAACATTTCAATTCCAGTGAGGAAGAAGGGTCACTGGGCTCAAAACACCATCTTTGTTTCTCTCTCCACCGATATTGCCAGACTGGTGCAGTTGGGGAAAGGAGCAAGTCAAACAGTCAGGGCAGGCTGGACAAAGCAGAGAACAAGGCACGACTGATAGATTAAACGGCATTTATTTCAATACAAGAAGCCTAACAGGTAAGGCAGATGAACTCAGGACATGGTTAGGAACATGGGACTGGGATAGCATAGTGATTATTTCAGAGATGTGGCTCAGGGATGGACACAACTGGCAACTTAATGTTCCAAGGTATAGATGCTATCAGAGGGATAGAAAAGGGGCAAAAGAGGAGGGGGTGTAGTGATTTTGATAAGGGATAACATTACAGCTATACTTAGGGAGGATATTCCTGGGAATATATTCAGGAAGTTATATGGGTGGAACTGAGAAATAAGTAAAGGATGATCACCTTGTTGGGATTTTACTATAGACTCCCCAGCAGTCAGCAAGAAATTGAGAAACAAATTTGTAAGGAAATCCCAGCTATCTGTAAGAATAATAGTAATTATGGTAGGGGATTTTAACTTTCCAAACATACACAGGGACTGCCATAGTGTTAAGGGCTTGAATAGAGAGTAATTTGTTAAGTGTGTACCAGAAAATCTTCTGATTCAGTATGTAGATGTACCTACTAAGGAAGGTGTAAAACATGACCTACTCTTGGGAAATGAACCAGGGCAGGTGACTGCGGTGTCAGTGGAGAAGCATTTTGGGGCCAGCGACCATTATTTCAATAGTTTTGAAATAGTGGTAGAGGAAGGATTGACCGGATCTAAAAAGTTAAAGTTCTAAATTGGAGAAAGACAAATTTTGACAGTAATAGGCAAGAACTTGCAAATGTTGATTGGGGATGGCTGGAAAATGGGAAACCTTCAAAAATTAGACTACAATAATCCAGAGACAGTATGTTCCTTTTAGGCTGAAGGGCAAGGCTGGTAAGTGTAGGAAATGGTGGATGACTAGAGAAATTGAGGTTTTGGTCAAGAATAACAAGGAAGCGTATGTCAGGTATAGACAGCAGCGATCAAGTTAATCCCTGGAAGTATATAAAGGCAGTAGGAGTATACTTTAGAGGGAAATCAGGAGGGCAAAAAGAGGACAAGAGATAGCTTTGGAAAATAGGGTTAAGGAGAATCCAAAGGAATTCTGCAAATACACTGGGGACAAAGGGTAATGAGGGAGACAATGGGGCCCTTCAAAGATTGGCAACCCCACTTTTGTGTGGAACCTCAATAGATGGGAGAGATACAATACTATTATTGTGCGTCACTGTTTACTGTGGAGAGGACATGGAAGATAGAGAACTTAGGAAAGTAAATAGCAACATCTTGAAAAATGTCCACGAAGGAGGAGGTGCTGAATATCTTAAAATACATAGAAATGGATAAAATTTCTGGGATCTGATCAGATGTACCCTAGTATTCTGTGGAAAGCTAGAGATGTGATTGCTGGGCTCCTTGCTGACATATTTGTATCATTGGCAGTCAGAAGTGAGGTACTGGAAGACCGGAGGTTGGTTAACGTGGTGCCACTGTTTAAGTAAGGAAAAGCCAAGGAACTATAGACCGGTGAGCCTGACATCGGTGGTGGCAAGTTGTTAGAGGGAATCCTGAGGGACAGGATTTACATGTATTTGGAAAAGCAAGGACTGATTAGGGATAGTCAGCATGGGATAGGGATAGAAATCATGTCTCACAAACTTGATTGGGTTTTTTGAAGAGGTAGTGAAGAGGATTGATGAGGGCAGAGCGGTGGATGTTATCTATATGGTCTTCAATAAGGCGTTCGACAAGGTTCCTCATGGTAGACTGGTTAGCAAGATTAGATCACATGGAATATAGGAAGGACCAGCCATTTAAATACAGAACTGGCTCAAAGGTAGAAGACGGAAGAGGGTGGTAGAGGGATGCTTTTCAGTCTGGAGGCCTGTGACCAGCAATGTGCCATAAGGATCAGTGCTGGGTCCACTGCTTTTTCTCATTTATATAAATTATTTGGGTGTGAACATAGGAGGTATAGTTAGTAAGTTTGCAGATGACACTAAAATTGGAAGTGTAGTGGACTGCGGAGGTTACCTCAGAGTACAACGTGATTTTGATCAGACGGGCCTATGAGCTGAGAAGTGGCAGATGGCGTTTAACTTAGATAAATGTGAATTGCTGCATTTTGGAAAGACAAATCAGGGCAGGACTTATATACTTAATGGCAAGGTCCTCGGGAGTGTTGCTGAACAAAGAGACTTGAGAGTGCAGGGTCATAGCTCCTTGAAAGTAGAATCACAGGTAGACAAGATAATAAAGAAGGCATTTGTGGATTGCTTGCTTTTATTGGTCAGTGCATTGAGTACAGGAGTTGGGAGGTCATCTTGTGGCTATCCAGTTCATTGGTTAGGTCACTTTTGGAATACTGCATTCAATTCTGGTCTCACTGCTATAGGATGGATGTTGTTAAAGTTGAAAGGGTTCAGAAAAGATTTAGAAGGATGTTGGAGGGTTTGAGCTAAAGGGAGAGGATGAATGGGCTGGGGCTGTTTTCCCTGGAGCAGAGGCTGAGTGGTGGCCTTATAGAGGTTTATAAAATCATGAGGTGCATGGATAGGGTGAATAGACAAGGTCATTGCCCCAGGGTAGGGGAGTCCAAAACTAGAGGGCATAGGTTTAAAGTGAGAGAGGAAAGATTTAAAAGGGACCTAGGGGGCAACCTTTTCACACAGAGAGTGCTGTGTGTATGGAATAAGCTGCTATAGGAAATGTGGAGGCTGGTACAATTATAACATTTAAAAGGCATTTGGATGGGTATATGAATAGGAAGGGTTTGGAGGGATATGGGCCAAATGCTGACCAATGGGACTAGATTTATTTAGGATACGTTGGACTGAAGGGACTGTTTCCATGCTGTATAGCTCTGTGACTATCTGACTCTCTGAGACCTCTGAATTTCTCCAGCAGTTTCTGTTGTTGTTTCAGATCTTCAGCATCTGCAACTTTGATTTAATGATGTCATCCCTGAACTATAAATTTGGTTACTGTGTCATCATTCAAAGTAAGAAGTTTTAGTTAGGTTGGACTTGGATGCGAAGGGTCTTTCCTACTGCTTTGAAGTCAAGTATATATGAAATATGCATTGAACCAAAGTAGATAATATTAAGGCAATGCTGATTTACTTATTCATAATCAATATTGCATCCAAAAGACTGTATATTGTTCAATCATAGGATGCACTGTAAGGCTAGGCCAGTATTTATAGCATAACCCTGCTTGCCCCTGAAGAAAATGGTGATGAGCTGCCTTCTGCTGTTGCAGTCCTTGTGGATTGCTTAATTTACTCACTTTGCTTAGTTGCATTGAACTGCTAGAAAACCTGAACAAAAAACAGCCAAAGAATTATGGATGCTGAAGATCAGAAAAAAAAAGAAAATGTTGGTTAAATTCAGTAGGTTTGGCAGCATTTGTGATCTCCTCTGCATGGGGAAATGAAACGTAGACTGCGTGACTGCTTTGCAAAACGCCTACATTTTGTTTGCAACAAAAGATTGAGCTTTCTGTCACCTGCCACATCAACACACCACCCTGTTCCCTGGCCAACATCTCTGTCTTAGGCTTGCCGCAGTTCTCCAGCGAAGCTCAGTGCAAGCTGGAAGGACAGCACCTCCTTTTCCACTTGGGGACCCAATATCAAGTTCAATAATCTTAGGGCCTAAACAACTTCTCCCATGTCCTTACCCAATCCCCACACACCAAGCCTTGCCATCACATGGGTTGCTACCACAAACAACCCATTGTCAACTACTAATAATCCCATTAGCAGCGATTCATTCTCCTAGGCTGATCTTTCCCCATTCATTTGTCTGTCCAAAAGTTTTTCTATCTCCAGGCTGCACCTCCACCTATTGTTTACTTCCCCCCCCACCCCCACCCCTTCTTCAGCATGCATATCAACTCTTCCCTAGCTACAATCAGTTCTGAAGAAAGGTCACTGAACCAGAAACATTAACTCTGCTTTCTCTCCATAGATGCTGCCAGGAGGAAGTGAGGTCTGCAGATGCTGGAGATCAGAGCTGAAAATGTGTTGCTGGAAAAGCGCAGCAGGTCAGGCAGCATCCAAGGAG
>NC_057720.1:58306280-58328827 GCF_004010195.1 Chiloscyllium plagiosum
GCAGGTAGATCAGATGCTGGTGGTGCCAAAGGAAGGAACAAAGGGAGTGCTAATGGTGGTGGAGGAGAAACAGAGTTTAAAATGGATGTAAATTAAGGCATAAACAAGAGAAAATGGCTCCAACCTGCTGAGAACAAAGTCAACAGGGCAAAGAAAAGACAGGAAAATAAAATAAAGAAACAAAAGCAGGGATAGATGATGAAAATCCATGGGTCTGTCAGCAGATCATCAGATGCAGTCAGACCTGCTGTTTTTAATGACACAGAAGTCAAGGCTATGTGGGGGATGAAGGATGTCAGAAAAATGGAGGACAAAGGTCAAACTCTGAAGTTGTGGTATCAATAATGAGTCCAAAAGGCTGTATTTTGCATTCCCTTCCCTTTCAATTCTGAAGAAGGTCATACCCAACTCAGAATGTTAACTCTGTTTCTCTCACCACAGATGCTGTCAGACCTGTTGTATTTTTCCAGCACCTTCTGTTTTCTTTTACTTCAGATTTCCAGTATCTGAATATTTTGCTTTAAGGAAGAGATGTATGGAAGTGCGTGAAGGGGAGCAAAGGAGTTGGGATAGAAAATGTCATGCTGCCAATTCTCAATGAAAAGGCCTAGAAAGGATCAGAGGCCAGAGGGTAGGGACCTGGTAGAATGAAAATTTTGAAAATGAGTTTAAAACAAAAGGATCCTCTGTAAAATGTGAAAAGTCTCCAAAGGAGTAAAGGTGAGGGAAGCTCAAGAAATTCATTCATTCATTAACTTTCCCAGCCAGTTTTTCTAAGATGTCTTCTTCTGTCTCAAACAAGGATTGTCCCTGGTCCCCCCATCCCTTTAATTTTCTGTGCACGATTCAACTTTTGTCTTATTTTTGATATCGGACATCAGCACATCTGTTCCAGGCATACCTTCTGTTTCTTTATTCCTTCTCTTGCCCCATTGCTGTTTCCTTTGGCCCTGTATGATTAACTCTCTGAGTGTTCAATTTCTCCTGCCTTCCAGCCTATCACAAATCTTCCTTTGTCCCTGTTCCCCATCCACTACTTGCTCAAATCCAATGACCTTTTCCTAATTTCCTTGGTAGTTTAATAGCCTGAAACACTAAATTTGTTACTTTCTCCACAAATTCAACCTGTTCTGCTGAGTATTTCCAGTGTTTTTTGTTTTACGTCTTATTTCCAGCATCTGCACTATTCTATTTTTCTGATAATAACTGCCTGACCATTCATTGAACAGATCCACTTAAGATTGCAACTCTCAGACTTTTTTAGGGTGAAACTGAGGGGGACACTGCAATGAATAACCTTACGGGAATGAGAGTGTTAAATGCATAGTTGTGGGAGAAATTTTGCAAGTCCACAGTGGCAGAGTTGACATGTTGGATGGAGCCCAGAGACCAGGGAATTACCTGACCGTTTCAGATTTGATTAAAAAGAGAGCTGAGGGAAAAGTAATTTTTGGGCTTTATGAGATTTTTTTCAGGGTTTGAAAAATATATGATATGTGAAAGTTTAGGAATTAACCACAGGATGTCTTGTTATTACTTAAAAGTTTGGAAAATGGAGAGATGTTGATATCAAGCTGAATGAGGAAGAGAATATATGCAACGGGTGAGATTAAGTGACGATAGAGGAATACAGATAAATGAGCATTCGTAAGTTACTTTCTAAAATGATCTGTCTAACAATGCTCATCTTGTAAATACTGGGGCAAACACTTGCATTCACCTGTAGCCTTTTAGCAGCTTCTGTTGACTGATACAAAGTTTCTTTGTAAGAGTCTTGTCCAAATCAGTTATTACTTCAGCATTTGGCCTTTCGACACTGAAGGCATTCATTGTAGAAATGTCTGATCAATATGAGCAATAACCCAAATCCACTATATACAGCGAATTAACAAACCATTTTTAGGAGGTTGAAAGGTATGTCAAAGCTGGTACACACAACAATACACTGTCATACTTGCAGAAGGTCAAGACAAGGGAACCATTTAAATGTTGTAAAAACAATGACTGCAGATGCTGGAAACCAGATTCTGATGAAGGGCTTTTGCCCGAAACGTCGATTTCGCTGCTCCTTGGATGCTGCCTGAACTGCTGTGCTCTTCAGGCACCACTAATCCAGAACAATTTAAATGTTGCCTGACCAGTAGGAGCACACAAAAAGAAATATCACATTACATTTGAATGAATTCCAACATGAAATTATTAACATGTAGCAATTGCAACGTAAATCAGCCTATTTATATATTAAAGCATCTTTAAATTTTGTTTCATGATTGCAATATTAATTTAAACCCATTTTTGTAACACAGTATTATTACTACTGAAGAATGACCAATGTCAATAGTTCAAAGTATTTAGATCTCTGAGGTTTTTTTTCTACTTAAGTAGAAATTGAAGAGTGTTTTAAATGATGGACAATGAGCACTTCTCAGTTTGGTGGATAAACACACTTTCTAGCATGAAACTCCTTTTAAAAAGCAGGAGGTTTGCAACTTTGATCCATGGTTGTGCTGAATTAGCTGATGTCAGCAGGATTAGTAATAGTTGAAGAATGTGGTGCTGGAAAAGCACAGCAGGTCAGGCAGCATCTGAAGGGCAGGAGAATCGATGTTTCAAGCTTAAGCCCTTCATCAGGAATGAGAGCTTATGCCAGAAACATCGTTCTCCTGCATCTGGGATGCTGCCTGACCTGCTGTGCTTTTCCAGCACCACACTCTCGACTCTGAACTCCAGCATCTGTAGTCCTCACTTTCTCCTCGGAGTTGTAATAGGTCAAGATTTTATAATGGGAGAGAGAGGGAAATATGAATCAAAAGTCTTGTTCCTCATTGCTATCCAGTAACCTGTGAAGGAAACATTTCCTTTTTAATCATTCATGGGATGAAGTGTAGCTTATTACTCTTAAGAAGGTGATGGTGAGTTGCCTTCTTGAATTAGTGCTGTCCTTGTGCTGCAGATGCATTCCAGGTTCTACCAGGAAGCTGGTTCCATGTCTTTACCTCAGCAATAATGAGGAAACATTCCAAGTCAGGATGGTGTGTGGCTTGGAGGAGATCTTGCAAATGGTGGTGTTTCCCTGTATTTGTTGTGCTGATCCTTTGAAATAGTAAATGTTATGAATTCAGAAGGTGATGTTGAAGGATGGTTGATGAGTTGCTGCAGTGCATCTTATAGATGGTACGAACTGTTGCTACTGTGCAGTGGTGGAATGAATGGTGCAATTTGTGGTTGGTGCTAAGTGTTGTTGGAGCTGCACTCATTCAAGAAAGTGAAGAGTATTCCATCGTAACTCTGACTTGTTCCTTGTAAAGGGTATACACGCTTTGAAAAGTCATGAGTTACTTTCATGTTTCAGAATTCCCAGCCTCTGATCAATAGCATAGTATTTATGTGCTCTTTCCGTCCAATTTCTGGTCAATAGTAACTGCCAGGATGTTGACAGTGGGGATTCAGTGATTGAACTGTTGTTGAATATTGAAGAGAGATAGTTATACTCTGTTTTGTTAGCAACGGTCATTGCCTAGCAGTTGTTTGGACCAAATGTTACTAGTCATTGATCAGCCAGGCCTGTTTGTTGGTTCAGGATGGGATCCTATGTCCTTCCCCATGGAAGAGGCATTTACTGGGATAGGAGAGTATTTGGTGGGGACCTGTCACCTTTATGTCTCTATCCAATGAAGTCCATGGCAGGAAGACACATGGACAGGCTTTCTGCCCCATTGCCATTAGTCCCTCTAATAGAAATTAATGTCCATTTAAAGGGCTCATCTCACATCTGCTAGTTTTAACTCTGGAGTAAGTGAGGGGTTTCCCATATAGGGAGCATGGTAAGCAAACTGCACTGGCTTCTGTGAGGTCCCTCATTCAAAAGCACTCAGTTTATGATTGAGGGACTTACCATCAAGAAAGAGGAGGGCAATAATATGCTCTGGTGCCAAAGGTCTCCTCAGAAACCCCTGTCCCATCATCATTCTGGATCCAGCGATGGTCCTGGGCCAGGGAAGCTGCCCACTAGCCACTGTCTCCCTAGTGGTATTGGCATTCAATAGACCGTCTCAGCAGATAGGACCTTTGCCCTGGGATTCTTGATCTCAGGGGAAGGCCCAACTCTGGGCTGGCAACTGCTTGAGTGGAACAAGGTATGGCAGGGCTTTCTTGCATCCTCTTCAGCTGACAGTCAATAGGCCTGTTGCTTCCACAAGTTTACTCCCACAAATCTTCCTGAATGTAGGCGCAGATGATGTCGGGTTCACCTTTGATATTAAAGACCTCCATATTCTTCAATCTCTTACTCGGTTTAAACATGAAGTATGTTTACTTTTGCACAGTACTCAAGTTATTTACACCTCTGGAATTATACCTGACAAGGTACTAGTAGACCACAGCTGGAATAGTCGTACTGTCATAGAGGTCTACAGCAGGGAAGCAGGCCCTTCTGCCCACATTGCCCATACTGCCCAGTTTTCACAATTTAAACTAGTCCCATTTGCCTATGTTTCTTCCATATCACTCCACACCTATCCCATCCATGTTCCTGTCTAAATGTTTCTTAAATGATGAATTGTACTCGTTTCCATCACTAGCTCTGCTTGGTACCCTTATCGAAGAAAGATATACAGCTATCGGAAGCAGTCAGCGATTCCGGGTATAGAGTAATTTCTTATGAGGCGAGCTTGAGTAAGTTGGGCTTATATCCATTGGAATTTAGAAGAATGACAGGAGACGTTATTGAAACATATAAGGTTGTAAGGGGGGGGCTTGATAGAGTGGATGCAGAGAGGTTGCTTTCCCTCGTAGAGAAGCTTGGACCAGAGTGCATAATCTCATTCTCACAAAGTATTTTCTTACATGGAACACTTTTTAGGGTTTTCTTCCTTATAAAGACAAGATAGCATGCCCCCTGTTTGGGAAATCAAGCAATTAGAGTTTTAAACTGGTTAAAATTGACTTTTTAAATACATTTAAAATGGTATCTTAAAGGTAGGAGGGGAGCAGTAGGAGAATTCTCCATCTGCCTTCAAACCACAAAAAGTGGGACGAGGGCAGGATAACACTGACCTGTCATTAATTTCAGCAGACATTACTTTCTCTCATACATAAACCCATGCCCAGTTCCCTAGGAAATTTCATCTCACTGTTTCACTAAGCTTCTCTCGTCCTTCCTCACTTGCTCATTAATCACTGGATCATCTGTAACTTTCAGAAAACCTGATTGCACGGATTCCAACTTGAATCCTGTTGACAGTAACATTAATTATACTTTAATATTTTTGCTAACCCCAGTGAACTGCAGGGTGATGACATACATCTGGTGCTCAGTGTCACTGATGACTAAATGGAACAGGAAGCAGATAATAAGACTAGATTGCATTTTAACCAATGAAGCTGTCAGCAGCTTTAAAGCAAAACTAATTTTAATTGCGTTTGTGGCCTTCTACTCTGTCCTCCTCCCACCCCATTTTCTCACATCATTAAAATGCTGACTCCATTTCTCAGTGGGACGTGCAAAAGGAACCATTCTTCATCACTGAGCAATGCAATGTTGTAATGCTTTTACGTGTGAGTTGTGAAGGTGTCAGAGATAGGGGAGATCACAGCTAACCTGGCCTTTGCCAAGCAAAGACATAATCCAACAAAAGTTGATGGATAGTGATCAAAAGTGGAGAATCTTGATGGATATTTATCCTATCTTTTCAAGAAGACTGTAATTGAATGTGGTATAATTAATGTTGTTTACACGAGGAACTGAGCCTGGGATCTTCTGGTGTATATGGCTCAGTAACCAAATAAACCAGTTAGAGAACAACATCAAATAATGATGAGAGAACATGTTCATCTTATGTTGAAACTAACTTCAGGTAGGAGAAAATCATTACCTGGCTTTCAGAAACAAAATCAAAAGGAATTTATAGTTAAGGTCAAAAATAATAAATCCTCACCTCAACCTCGCACCAAACTGATTTCCATGTATAAAATTGCAATCTACTTTGGTGAACACAAGACTTCTTCTTTGTAAAATTGAAAAAAGCAGTCACAAAGGCAGCAGTTATTTGAGGACTGCTAAATTACATCTGAGAGGTAATTGAAAACAATTGATGGATCTTTTAGAAGAAGGATTCAATCTTTCTCAAAAGTGTCAAGTTAGAATTTTGTTTTTAAGTCTAGCAAAAAATCTAGGCAGATATTTCTGTGCAGTACTGAGGGAATGCAGTACTGTCGGAGATGCTGGGCTGGATCTTGCAATCTTTTTGGCAAACAGCACATTGAATTGTATGGTCATACGGAGGGGTTCTCACAATGAGGCTCAGCAAACGTGCCTCATTAACTACCTACTCTGCTCCAATGGTATTCCTTTTATCTAACTTTATCCCCCATCTTACCACGAGCTTTTCCCAAACAACTCTCCACTCAGTGGATATCTGGCAATCAGCATCCCTTGCAGCCATTATACACCTTGACAAGTCTGGTCAGTCTGGACACCATTCTTGACATTTGCCCTGGACACAGAAGATGGGGAAATTGTCCCCCACTAAACGGGCAGTGACCCAGACGTCCTGCTGGCTGGGATGGTGTGGAGGTTAGATATCCTCTTTCCCCAGAACCACCCTCAGACCATGCCACCCTGGTGCATAGTTGCCACCCAGGTCAGTGTAGTTTCAGCCATCTGGAATAATATCCAGCTGTGCAGGAAGATGGTCAATGTCTTTCTTCACTCTGCCAGAATAAGTGCCACCATCTTCTATCTCACATCTTACAGTCTGTCTCTGTTTCTGTACATACCTCTCACCAAGGCACATGCTTGACCATGCTCACTGATGCCTGCTACATCCACCTTCACTTACTGTCACCCACTCCAAACTCCAACACCAGCAGCCCTGCAATCCCTCGGCACTGCCTACTCACTTGGTCAGGACACCTCAGCACTTGGACCCAGTTGCTGCCCACTTTCATTTGCCTTAATACTTGTCTCTCTCTCTCATTCCAGGAGGAAAACTGCCTCAATAGGGCAGAAAGAGTCAAGACTGATGGTGGGCTGCCTGATATTCAGCTCCTCAATCCTTATGTGGAGTGGATCCTGACATAGGCCATCTTGAGTAGCTCTGACTGTTCCCAAGCCCCTAGATTGATATCACAAGCTGCCCTTGACTTGCTCTGCTGGGAATCCCTGACTTGACTGATGCCTGTTGCAATCATAACCATCTTTTTGCCTTGTGTCTGCTCTCCATGATATGGCAAGAACCCTGTAAGCTCTGTATCTCTGACTGAAACGCAAGGCAAGGCAGGGATGCTGAGCATCCTGATATGCTCAGGCTGGGTGAAGAAGCATCTGGAGATCCAATCTGGCACAATCCATGAGCTAGTTGTGTGTCCCTGAGTACACTGTGTCCAACCAGCATAATTACAATGCTAGACATCGGTGCAGCCTGAGTTGCAGCAGTGAAGTGCAGAACCATCCTGTAAGTGGATCAGAGATGTGCCATGGAGGTTGCTAGAAGTTGTTACATATCAGACGCCAATGTCCATGGATATGGTGTGCATGTGGGTGTTGCGCATGGAGCATGCCTGAGATGTTGGCACGTGGCGTCCAACATGGAGACTGATTGTAGCCAGTGGTAAGCTGACATTGCCGGATACTCACTGTGACTTCCATGTTGAGTTTTCTCTATGTCTAATTTATTTGGCAAGATTGGTGAAATGGGAAGCTGAATATTAATGAGGCAAATTACAACATTAGAGTCATAGAGATGTACAGCACAGAAACAGACCCTTCAGTCTGATTCATCCATGTTGACCAGATATTTTAAATTAATCTAGTCCCATTTGCCAGGACTTGGCCTATATCCCTCTAAACCCTTCCTATTCATATACCCAACCAGAGGCCTTTTAAGTGCTGTAATTGTACCAGCCTCCACCACCTTCTCTGGCAACTCATTCCATACATGCACCACCCTCTGCCTGAAAATATCACTCCTTAGGTTCCGTTTAAATCTTTCCCCTCTCACCCTAAACCTATGCCCTCTGGTTTTGGACTCCCTTACGCAGGGGAAAGGGCCTTGACTATTCAGCCTAACCGTGCCCTTCATGATTTTATAAAGCTTTATAAGGTCACTACTCAGCCTCCAACACTCCAGGAAAAATAACCCCAGTCTATTCAGCCTCTCCCTCCAGCTCAAACCCTCTAACTCTGGCAACATCCTTGTCAATCTTTTCTGAATCCTTTCAAGATTCACAACATCTTTCCTACAGCAGGGAGACCAGAGTTGAAAGCAGTATTCCAAAAGTGGCCAATGTCCTATACAGCCACAACATGACCTCCCAGCTCCTCTACTCAATGCACTGACCAATAAAGACAAGCTTACCAAATGCCTTCCTCACTACCCTGTTTATCTTCAACTTCAGTTTCAAATAACTATGCACCTGCTTACCAAGGTATCTTTGTTTGGCAACACTCCCCAAGACCCTACCATTAAGTGCATAGGACCTGCCTTGATTTGCTTTTCCAAAATTCAGCATCTCACATGTATCTAAATTAAAATCAATCTGCCACTCCTTTCCTTACTTGCCCATCTGATCAAGGTCTTGTTGTACTCTTGAGGTAACCTTCTTCATTGTCCATTGCACCACCAATTTTGCTATTTTCTGCAAAATTACTAACCATAAAATGATGTTTAACAAGCTCTAATACCCTTTACTTGTCAACTCTCTGCTGCCTAGCAAGAAACACTCCTCACTGCCTGGCAAATGCATAAAATATTGAGTGAATTGCTCCTGTAGCTGAGATAGACATCGCCAGACTTTTTGTCTGATTCTGCCACTGATCTTGTCATAGTCCATGTTGCTCAGACTCCTATAGGCTTCTACCACTCTTTCAAATGAGACTTTAAGCTAACGCCCTGTCTACCCTCAGAAGTAGATGTAATGTGGTGCCATTTTGAGGGTAGAGCAGAGGAATTACCTCCATTGTCCTGAACAAAGTGTATCCTTCCATCAATGTCACAAAATAGATTCTCTGCTCATTAATACGTTGTTATTTGCAGGGCTGGTGTGCGCCAATTGCCTACAGTATTTCCTGGGTAACAGTAATGATTTACTTTGAAAGTATTTTTGGCAGTTAAGTAATTTGGGACACTTGAAGTTCATTTTATAAATTCAAGCTTTTTTTTCATTTTTATCATGACAACAATTTCTAGATGAAAGAAGTTGATTCGATTACTGTATTTTCTTACATTGTGATTATCATAGCATGTCTGAAGAATTTAGTTCAATCTTTTAGCAGCATTCAGCACTCTTTTTTTTTCCCAATTTAACCTATTCAGAGATGTTATTACACACCAGTGGAGCAGGTGGGACTTGGTCCAGGGAGAGGAACTCTATCTCTGCCCACAAAAGGACCCCTTCAGCACTCCTATTAATGTATGAGGTAAATTGGATCAGTGTGTAACACGAATTGCTGCCTTTCTATTACGAGCACAAGAGTAGTGTCCACAACACTGTTCTGCCAACTTCATTTTCTTTAACAAGCCTGATTAAATCAGCAGTGTCTTGCCCTCAAAGATGCAGCACTACAGGTCAGGAGTGCAAAAATAACCAAAACCCTTACTTGCTTTTCTGGAGGTATTGTCAGACGATAGTTCCACAGGTACTAACTGCCATCCAATATTTTGTTCATGTTTTGCTTTCCATATTTGTGATCCTGTGCACCAAGCTTTGGCAGACACATTGATTGTAGAGAACAACATGATTGTTCTATTTTCTATTTTCCTTTGACATATCCATCAGATATTGGGCAATGATCAATTAAGGCCTAACCCCCACTCCAACCAACACAAGGGTTAGGTGCCTGAAATCATCAGTAAAAAATTAAAATATGGTGAATGAACATCGTACTTCACTATATGTTTCTTTTCTTTCCTCTTTTGTTGACCTTTTCTAAAGCTTTCTATTTTATCTTGTGAATTTTATTTTACGTTTCTCGGACTGGATGGAAGGCTTTCTCTAACTCCCAAGCCTTTGAGATTTAACTACAATGAATTAAATGCAGATAGAATTTCATGTGGGTATTTCCTCCTCATGTGTTATCCTTTATGAAAACTAAACCTAATAAGGAAATTATCTATATAGGTGTTTGGTATTTTTAAAATCACTTTTGCCTTTCTTTTACATTTTCAACATCCCTATCCCGAATATCTGTAATTCTCTCAAACATATTTCAAGCTTTCTTTATATGCTGCTGGCTCATGGAGCTTTACTGATAGGTATCTTTTGCAGTTTATAATGCTTATTAGGCAACATGGTGACAGACAACTTGTATTTTGCCTTTATTTTGTATTAAAATAAGATGACAGAAGAAAATTTCAACAGCTTTGAAGTTTCATTAGTTTCCTTTCTGTCTTGTTTTTGGTAGCTTTTGCTGACTTGCAATTTTTGATTAATAGGCTTCAGAATTTGCAGAATTTGTCTCTTCTTTTTATTTAATATTTGATATGTTTCTGACCCCTATAGTCATCATTTGTACCTGACATTTGACCAATCAGATGTATCACTAGACCTTAATGGAATAGATGTTCCTGCATGAATTTCCAATAGGACAGTGTATCCAAGGTACTGAGCACCTTTGGGACACACACACAGGTTGAACTTCTATTAGTATGTCATTGGTCACCAACAATTGGATATTCTGACAGACTGCATCAAGTTCCCTATTCACCATCCATGAAGAAATCCAATTTTGCTTATTTCAATGTATTTGTTTGGAATTTAATTCACAATTTCTATTGGAATATGTTATGAGTTTGTACTGTATTCATATCACAATTACATTTACGTCATGTAAGGTAACAAACTACCCATAAAGGGCCATTAAGGTGGTCTGATGTACAAGTGAAAGAAGGTGGTAAGTTAGATATTCACAGAGGTTTTGCAAAGGAACGGTGTACATAATTCAAAATTATATGGAAACAGTGGCAATGAGGGTCGGGTTTGGAGGAAGAGACTACAGTACAGATAATATAGAAATAGTGAGAATTAAAAAATATTTTTGCAGGAAATTGAAGATAAAGAACAAAAGTGAATTCTAAATTTATGCAGCAGAAAGCAAACATGAGCATTCTGAAACAAGGCCTGGATCTCCAGAGAAAGTTCAGAGAATCTAGTTTCAGAACTGGTTATTAATACTTCAGGATTCAATGAAGACAAGGTAATGGTAGTAGAGAGATAGTATTTTATATCCCATGAGTTACTGATGAGTTGAATAGTAGCAGTGAGGTAATATACCCCAATCAGATTTACTTCATGTTCAGATATAAAAACTAAAATAATCAAAGAGGAACACTTTGTGAATTCAGGTTTATGAGAAAGATTTCTAAATAGTAACGTTAGTAAATTAAAAATAAAGAAAGGTATGCTCCCAAGTCCCCAAGGAACATTTTGTGTAAAACTTCTACAAATTGTAATGAATAGAAGATATTATGGTTGCATGCCTCAATTCCTAATCTGCGTTCCTGACTAATAGAGCTCCATGTGCCAGGAGCACTCTTTTTTTAATAACTCTCCTCTATACATTATATGGAAATTTTGTGGCTCGATGAGCAACATCCCTGCCTCATAACCAGGAACTTTAGTTTCAAGTTCCACCACAGGACTTGATGACCAGGGAAGGTGTTCATAATCTGACCAATAGGCTTGAATATCAATCTCCACATTTTTCCAACATGTGCCAGTGGCAGGAGGAAAGAGGTGAGATTCCTGATCAGCCTTGTTATCAAAAAGATTTAGACTTTCTATCATAGCCACAGACTACAAATAAATGTGTAAGTGCATGTTGTCACTTCTTGCCATCCAACAATTCTTCTCTCTTCTGTCGATTCATCTAATTTGTCAGTGTCATTGGTCATCTCTAATAACACTTAAGTAAATTTTTTTAACTTGCGTGATTATGGTTCTTAGTCTGAACAACACACTTTAACTTGGGATCCCTGTAGTTACAGCAGCTCACCATATTGAGCAACAGTTCTGCAGTGACCCTCTGAAATAGAGTCATAGAGTCATCGAGACGTACAGCATGGAAACAGACCCTTCGGTCCAACCTGTCCATGCCGACCAGACATCCCAACCCAATCTAGTCCCACCTGCCAGCATCCGGCCCATATCCCTTCAAACCCTTCCTATTCATATACCCATCCAAATGCCTCTTAAATGTCACAATTGTATCAGCCTCCACCACTTCCTCTGGCAGCTCATTCCATACACATACCACCCTCTGTATGAAAAAGTTGCCCCTTAGGTCTCTATTATATCTTTCTCCTCTGCCCTATGCCCTCTAGTTCAAGACTCCCCCACCCCAGGGAAAAGACTTTGTCTATTTACCCTATCCATGCCCCTCATAATTTTGTAAACCTCTATAAGGTCACTCCTCAGCCTCCGACGCTCCAGGGAAAACAGCCCCAGCCTGTTCAGCCTCTCCCTATATCTCAAATCTTCCAACCCTGGCAACATCCTTGTAAATTGTTTTTGAACCCTTTCAAGTTTCACAACATCTTTCCGATAGGAAGGAGACTAGAATTGCACGCAATATTCCAACAGTGGTCTAACCAATGTCCTGTACAGCTGCAACATCACCTCCCAACTCCTGTACTCAATACTCTGACCAATAAAGGAAAGCATACCAAACGTTATCTTCACTATCCTATCTACCTGCGACTCCACTTTCAAGGAGCTATGAACCTGCACTCCAAGGTCTCTTTGTTCAGCAACACTCCCTAGGATCTTACCATTAAGTGTAGAAGTCCTGCTCTCATTTGCTTTCTCCAAAATGTCTCACCTCGCATTTATCTGAATTCAACTCCATCTGCCAATTCTTAGCCCATTGGCTAAGATCTGGTCAAGATCCTGTTATAATCTGAGGTAACCCTCTTCGCTGTCCATTACACCTCCAATTTTGGTGTCATCTGCAAACTTACTAACTGTACCTCTTATTCTTGCATCCAAATCATTTATGTAAATGACAAAAAGTAGAGGACCCAACACTGATCCTGTGGCACTCCACTGGTCACAGGCCTCCAGTCTGAAAAACAACCCTCCAACACAACCATCTGTCTTCTACCTTTGAGCCCGTTCTGTATCCAAATAGCTAGTTCTCCCTTTATTCCATGAGATCTAACCTTGCTAATCAGTCTCCCATGGGGAACCTTATCGAACGCCTTACTGAAGTCCATATAGATCACATCTACTGCTCTGCCCTCATCAATCTTCTTTGTTACTTCTTCAAAAAACTCAGTCAAGTTTCTGAGACATGGTGTCCCACGCACAAAGCCATGTTGACTATTCCTAATCAGTCCTTGCCTTTCCAAATACATATACATTCTGTCCTTCATGATTCCCTCCAACAACTTGCACACCACCGACATCAGGCTCACTGGTCTATAGATCTCTGGCTTGTCTTTACTGCCCTTATTAAATAGTGGCACCACGTTATCCAACCTCCAATCTTCCAGCACCTCACCTGTGACTATCGATGATACAAATATCTTAGCAAGAGGCTCAGCAATCACTTCTCTAGCTTCCCAGAGTTCTAGGGTACACCTGATCAGTTCCTGGAAATTTATCCACCTTTACCTGTTTCAAGACATTCAGCACTTCTGCCTCTGTAATATGCACATTTTGCAAGATGTCACCATCTATTTCCCTGCAGTCTATATCTTCCATATCCTTTTCCACAGTAAATACTGATGCAAAATACCCATTTAGTATCTCCCCCATTTTCTGCAGCTCCATACAAAGGCCGCCTTGCTGATCTTTGAGGGGCCCTATTCTCTCCCTAGTTATCCTTTTTGCCCTTAGTGTATTTATAAAAACTCTTTGGATTCTCCTTAATTCTATTTGCCAAAACTATCTCATGTTCCCTTTTTGCCCTCCTCTTTTCCATCACTATTTTAAAACGAATAGAATTATGGTCGCTGGCCCCAAAGTGCTCCCCCACTGACACCTCAGTCACCTGCCCTGCCCTATTTCCCAAGAGTAGGTCAAGTTTTGTACCTTCTCTAGTCGGTACATCCACATACTGAATCAGAAAATTGTTTTCATCATTTCAAAAACTTCAACTTTCATTAAATTTCAAAAGATTTTCAAAGAAGCCAAAGCAAACTTTTTTACTTTTCCGTAGAAATTAGTATTCTGTTGCCCTTACCATCTTCCTGTGGAATGTGATCAGAACAGTATTTCAGATGATGTTGATATTCAGTTATTCAAATACCATTGGGCATAATCTGGAATACAAATTTTTCTGTTTTACAAACCTTCCCTTGCTAAATTAAAATCACACAACACCAGATTATAGTCCAACAGGTTTATTTGGAAGCACTAGCTTTCACAGCGCCACTCCTTTATCAGGTGGTTGTGGGGAATAAGATCATGATCACAGAGTTTTTAGCCAAAGGAGAAGAGTATCATGGAGATGTGATACAGTAAACAATTTTAGATCAAATCTTTCCTCTTTTAGAATGGGAAATGCTGGTTTCTGTCCTTTGATATGTAAATCCTAGAACTTCTTTTAAATTACATTCTCAAGATAGCTCAGCTTTTCTAACAATAGGTGTGAAGTCTGTCTTTGTCCCAATGTTGAGTCACACTGACAAGCTCTCTGTTTAGTTTTACATGGATTCATGCAGTTTTTGAGCAAAATAAAATGTAATTCTGCAAAAACAAGCTCATCCCATAAACTGACAGAGTGTGTGTGCATGAGAGTGTCAGTGCATGTGATAGAGTGTGTGTGTAAGCTTGGTTAAGTGTGTGTATGAGTGTGATGGTGTGTGTATGAGAGGGTGCGTGTGTGGTGTGAATGCAGGGAGTGTATATGTGTGCACATGAGAGAGAGCTTGGGTGGGAGATAGGGTTTTGCCTGCTTGTGTGAGTATATAGAAGCGTGTGTATGTGTGTATGAGAGAGTGTATCGTGCAGTGGAGTCACCTGTAGTGTGATATGAACCCAAGGTTCCGGTTAAGGCCATCCCCATGGGTACCAAACTTTGCTATCAGCATCTGCTTGTCCCAAAGTCCACCTTGGAGGACAGTAATGTGAAGATCCGAGGCAGAGTGTCCAGAACCACTGAAGTGGGAGGGAAAAATCCTGTCTGTTGATTGTTGTGTGGTGTCCATTTATCCATTGTTGCAGCGTCTGCTCGGTGTTGCCAATGTACCATGCCTCGGGGCATCCTTGCCTACAGCTTATGAGATAGACAATGTTGGCTGAGTCACATGAGTACTCACCACATACATTGGGGGAGGTGTCCCCATGTGTAATGGTGTTATCTGTGTCGATATTCTGACATGTCTAGCAGCGACTGCTGTGACAGGGTTGTACAGTGTTATTGTCCTGAAGGCTGGGCAGTTTGCTGCGAACAATGATCTATTTAAAGTTTGGTGGTTGTTTAATGGCATGAAGTGGAGGCACGGGCAAGGTCTTGGCGAGGTGCTCATCCTTATCGGTAATGTGTTGAAGGCTGCAAAGAACATGGCGTATTTGTTCAGTTCCCGGGAAGTACTGGTCAACTAAGAGTATCCAGTTTGTTGCAACCCGTGCCTGTCTCCTGAGGAGGTCATTAGGTTTTCCCGCTATGGCATGTTGGAACTGGTGGTCAATGAGTTGAGCATCGTACCCTGTTTTTATGAGGGCATCCTTGACCATTTTCAAGTTTCCGTCATGTTCCTCCTCATCCAAACAGATCCTGTGTATGCAGAGGGTTTGTCCATCGAGGATGGCTGTTTTAATATATTTTGGGTGGTAGTTAGAGAAATGTAGCATTGTGAGGTTATCCATGAGTTTGCAGTACAGTGAGGTGCTGAGGTGCCCATCCTTGATGGAGATGTATGTCTCCAAGAATGACACAGATAGTAGAGAGTAGTCCATGGTGATTCTGATGGTGGAATGAAACTTTTTGACATCACTGTGTAATTGTTTCAGTGACTTCTCGCCATGGGTCCAAAGGAAGAAAATGCTTGCGAAGGTAAACTTGAACCTTATTTACACTTGTTATTGCAGTCAAGTACTACCCAAATAGTTTAATGGATTGGTTGTGTGGTGGAGCAGTGTAATGTAACTGAAGTATTCCAAGCTAATGCTTGAGGGCACAGGTTCACATTTCTTACCCCCCCTCACCCCACCAGTGAAATTTAAGGTCAATGAATAAAAATCTGGAATTGACAAACTACTTACTGTATTCCTCCAGCTTTGGCCTCTTCTCCATCCACACGTCCTTTTACATCATTAGTGACCATGCCTTTGGGCATCTCAGTTCTAACTCTAAAACTCTTTCCCTACATCTACTTTTTGAAACTCTCCAAGCTTTAACAATCGCTTCTAAAATACCTTTCCTTAGCTCAGGGCTGATGTTCTTCTGATGATTTATTTTCCATCCTGTTATAATCTTTTCTTAAAGTTATTTTATAGATTCTTCTTGTTGGACTTTAGCCTCTGTTGGTTTCTGTCTCCATTTACTCAGCTTTCTTATGGATTTTGAATTCCTCTAATGAGGCAGTGGGGTAGAGGGAGTACATTTGGCTGCAACAAACACTTTTTCTACCCTCCAATGTTTGGTCTGAGGCTAACACCAGTAAAAATGTTCTATGTGTAAAGAGTCTTGAGTAATTGTTCTTCATATGAGAGTCTCAGACAGTACATTTCATCACAGTGAAAGTATGGACCTTGTCATATATTAGATAATGTACAGGAATAGAAACCATGACTAACTTTTCTCTCAGCTCAACAGCTCCAAGATCAATAGTAGCAAATCATAGTCGTACAATCTTACAGGATAGGAACTGGCTATTTGGACATCGAAAGCAATGGTTTTCTCTATGAGATACCTGACCCACTTTTATTACCCTGCTTACTCCTTATACTATTTAATCCTCCTATTTTGCATACAGCTATATAATTCCACAAGATTTATAGTTGAGAATTCCTCATTCTAACCACCATGTAGGTTCCAGTTTAAATTAGGGTTGACCCACAGCTTCCCAAGTAACCATAATTCAGCAGCACAAAAAGTAGTTCATTTGTTCCTGAAGCTACAAAGAAGTTCCCATTATAAACATAGTAGTAATCTGGTCACAATTTACAATGAAAATGACTAATTGTGTACTAAATACTAGAATCAAAGTATTAATTGTGCCAATCTATCACGCCACTCATGTGAATGCAGCAGTAAAATACACCATGGATACAATGCAGGGATGTATTTGAAGTTCTTCATACAAAACAATTAAAAACATTTTGTGCAAAAACATTTGTGGAGAAATAAGTCCTGTTACAATATAACCACACTGAATACTAGCCATTCCATTGATGCTTGTCTTCTGGTTACAAACAAATCAACAAGGCTGTGTCCTAGTAAAATATACATACAACAGATATTCAAAAATAAAACAAGATTAAAGCACACCTCATCACAAGTTATTTGTAGGAAGTGGTTTTGAAAATGAAAACATCTCCCAGAAGGACAAATCACACTGAGAGTTGGTATTGCTAGTTTGGTTATGTTTTCATTCTAAAAGAATTATACATCCTTAGTGACTGCAGGACAATGCAGCTCACTTACTCAAGCACAAAAACAAATGTCCAGTTCTTCGTAATGGAGCAAGTTGAAGTTCACCTGGATCATCTTTGTAGCCCAGATGCTTAGATACATGAAATTAAGGAAAAGAGTTTCCTCAATGTGTTTTATGACAAGCTATAATATTCTCTGACATACCCTTCCTTCAGTATCAATTTCAGTAACATCTCAAAGAAGGTTAGTCCTTACAACCTCTCCCACTTCCCTCAATTCATTCATCAAACTGAACTACCAAACTCAAATCTCCCCGAAGAAAAAAGTTGATTGTCATCTCAAAGCTTGCATTTTGAACCAATTTATATTAAATAGTTGCATAGCAACAAATATAAGTGAAATTTACTTACTATTTATATAAATTTAAAATTCTAATTTAAAATGTGGCTTAAACCAGATATATGTTACAGTTATATTCTTTTACCAATGTCACCATTCGTATTTTACCAGTACTTGTGAATTTCATGGAAGTCCAATTCAGTTTTTTTGGGAGAAAGCTTACAGAACTGCAAATTTCAGAGATCTGTTTACAAAAGGAGTCATGTTCACTTTAAACAAAGTCCACAGAATGTAATTTGCTTTTGTACTTTGTTATAAAATTAAGCTTTCCTCTGAAATATCACACTTGTTACTGGGTAGGTGACTTTTTCATCAAACTCTCACATATTAATCACTTGTGTGGTGAAGTTAATTATTTTCATGGAACAACAAACACTTAAAAAAAATCATTAATTCAAAACAAAATTGCCACAGCTCTCTGAAAGGTTTAACAGGAAAAGGTACTGTTCTCAATACAGAACTGAGACTTACAGACCTGAATTTCCTTCCCTATCCTGATCTCAGCCAACAGTTGGAACACAACAACTGATTCTAGAGTATGCAAGAGAGGAAAAGAATATTAATCAAAATCATTGCTGCTAATGACTACTCAGTGTTATTTGCTGAAAAGCGAGTAAGTGTGTGGACATCATTTGAGCACGTAGATCACAGTAATGAGCTCCTCCATTGTCAAACAGTTCACTGACACAGAGGGCAGGTTTACACATGATGAATGGTCACTTAAAACAGACAGTGTTTTGTACCACACAACTAAGAAAAAAAAATGCCTTCAGGATAAGAAGGGAGGAAATAGGGGGAAAAAGGTATTTGCTGCACTGGTGCAGAAAAATATTCATTCACAGTTTGGTCAGGAAGATGATCGTAGGTGGCTGACATCTAAAGCTTCACTTATGTGTTGTCATGTAGATAAATCTTCTTTTTGTTCCCTATTTTCTTTCTAAAATCAGATTATACACAATTATAAAAACTGTAGAAACATGTTCTAAGAATATATATATATATATATTACAATTCTGCCCTGATAACAGATTCATTTCCCAGTTGGCCATCACTGTCCCCCAGTAATGTTGTCTGTATTGGGTCTATCTGCATTGTTTTATGGGACATATGTGCAAAGATTGGCACACTGGTTCCACTGGGATGGCTTGACATGGATAGATGATGAGATAGCAATGGAGTGTTTGCATCATGATTTGATCCTGAGGAAGGCAAGCTTGTCACATGACCAGTGCTTGTTGATCCACTCCCGCTGCTAGGCGATCGGCTCTTTGGTGGTGGACCATGTGGAATCATTCTTGGAGGCCCTTGTTGGTAATGGGTCGCTGTGTAGGCAGCAAACCCTGGTGGTACAGGATAACTGTTAACTTGGATGAATCTCTGATGCTGTGCTATCGATGGACCAATTAGGCCTCCAATTTGGGTCTGGGGTAGACCTTGCGCTTGATATATGTGTATAGGATACCTTGGGTTACTGAGATTACTAACTGGGCTTGCACTCAGAGATGTCGTCTGGGTTGTGGCATTCCCTCCTGATGGTGTTGTAGAACTGGTATGACTTGATAGCCCTTCCCAGGACCTCAGCCTGGTATGAATATCCTTAAATCGTGGTCTTCTGGCTGGGATTTCATGCCAAGTTTCCGTCATTAAATCATACATCCTAGGAGGACAATCTTCTGGGCATGGGAGTAACTGCCTCTTCCGTATCATTTCTATTACCTCTTGATTAGAAAATCCGTAATATGGCTGCAGTCCAAAACTAAAAATCTCCCATAGAACCACACCAAAAGACCAAATATCAGAATCACTGGAAAACTTTCCAAACAGTATAGCTTCAGGGGGCATCCAGCGAATTGGGAGGAGGGATTTATTTTGCACTCTGTAATAATCAGCTGCATATATCTCTCTTGAAAGGCCAAGATCGGATATCTTCACTCGCAGTTGTTCTCCAATAATGATGTTACGTGCTGCGAGGTCTTTGTGAACAAAATAATGGCTAGATAGGTATTCCATTCCAGCTGCTATCTGTATGGAGATGTGCAAAAAATCTGCGTGGTCCAGGCTAGATTTGACAGTTCCATCTTCATCACTGCTGCAGCCAACATCAGAATGGGGTGATCGCATGATGAGAAATTCATGAAGGTCACCATGGTTCATGTATTCAAAGAGCATGCACACTGGTTGCTCCTGTGTCACCACCCCAAGGAGGCAGACAACATTGGGATGGTGCAGCTCTGACATCAGGGATGCCTCCTGCTGGAACTCAGCCCAAAGCTGGGGGTTACTGAAGTCCTTCAGTGTCTTTATAGCAACGAGTTGGGCATGATCCATTCCTGGAAGGTAAAGATGACCTTTGTAGATTTTTCCAAAGGCGCACTCTCCTAATTCTTCCATAAACCGTACAGCAGATAGAGGCAGCTCCTTAGCTTTACACTGCTGGATGAAAGAAAACAGATTATAAGCTGTGGGATCAATAAAGTAAAACAAAATATATATGAATCGACTCATTGATAATATGAGTTTAATAAGATAATTTGGTTAATTATATAATGAGTGGTTTGTTTCATACCACAAATACAACATACAAAATGTTTGACCTAAAATAGTCATATGAAAGTCTGCAACAAGTATATCCCCAATTTACCCTAATTTATTTCCTTCTTTCCTATTTACATTGCACTAATTGTTGCACTCATGTCCCAAGATACTTTACCCTCAAGTGGCCCACTGTAAGTCCAAACTGTTTGCCGCATCAAAATATTACATAACATTAGAGCCTAATCCTATTTGATGCCGATGATCAAATCTGCAGACAGGATCAGGAGAGAGAAAACTTGATTCAGTTTCAGAGTCACTAAAAAAATTCCAACTAGTCCCATTAGGATCATCAGGCTCAGCCAAGGCTGAAGTCTCCCAGGACCACGCTGGTCTGTATGAAGCAATTTAACTTCCAAAATTGCTTTTAACATACCTAGCCAACTTAGGTGACTGCAATGACCATGCTAAATTTTAAACACAAGATCAAAAAACAGCCAGTAAGCATTTTGGGGAAAAAAAAAATCTTCATTTCATTCATGGCACCAGTTAATGGAATTACGATGCTAATTAAAACAAAAACTTGATTTCTCTTGAAAATGTTGGAGGTTATATTTTCTTACTGCACATACCTTCATCTGTCAGAGGTACACCTCTGAACAAGGACACTAATAGCACACAATTTTCCAATTGTTTAAGTGGACAGGAGAAAAATTGGGAGTACGCACACACTTTCTTGATCTGCATTCTTGGTAGATTGAGGCACTGTGCTGGGAGTGTGCAGTTGGAAATTTTACCCTTATGAAGCTGACGTTTTATTCAGCAAATAGAGAAAAGAAAACTGTGCCATCAGGAAAAAGAGAAAAGAAAGCACAGATATCAACCTCTCTTCTGACTTTGTGCAGGTTTTTCCAAAATAGCCTGCATAAAACTAATCTGTAATATATGATTTTTTTTCAAAAAAATGAAAAACACATTCTGTGCTTCTTACAGCACCTCATAACTCAGGATCTTGTTTTAGAATACACTGCAGACTCTACTACTTAATAAACACCATTAAAATACTTCTAAAGCTGCAATAGATTTGAAACACGAACCCATGCATTGCATGGCAATGGCAGGAAATAAAGTTTCATTATAAATGCACAGATGGTCTGTATTAAGAGCAAATCCTCAAGGGCAAGGTTGTTTTAAACTGACATACACTATATTATACACTGAGTAATAAAAAAAAATTGACCTCTGCATGACTCCTAGTGGATTTTATTTTTGTCTCTTTGCACCAAGACTGGGTGACAATCAAACGAGAAAAGAGGAGCCATAACTTTGGAGTTTCAGGGAAGCTTGCGACACGACAGGAGGTTGTAAATCTGCTTGCTTTTGTTTGACAGGCTGGTCTTGTAGCGAGATGATCAAACTGTACAGCAAATGTAAGATACACGCTCGGTTCTCAGCCAAGATAAACTGAACCCAATGGAAAAAAAACAACTAACTCCAGACATGCCAGATTTCCGCATTTTCTTTCCCTCTTTCTTAAAAAGCCACTTATGTTAAGTACCAGGCAAGTCTGGGTTTCATTTACCATGTTTCAAAAAAGAAACAATTAAAGAGACCATATTCCTTCTGTGTTCTATTCACCAGATTTTCTAAATTCTTTTTTTTCAACTACTGAAATTAAAATTTTCTTTTAATACCTTTAATTCATAAAAACTTTTCTCCTCTCTAATCTATCTGACAAAATAAAGTGGTAGAGAGCTAATCGTCAGCCCTGTATGTAAGTGGTGTAAAGATGAGAGCTACAGTCCAGGAAGGACCTTAGACATCACTCATTGTTTTTACCTAGACAATGACTGCAGACGCTGGAAACCAGATTCTGGATCAATGGTGCTGGAAGAGCACAGCAGTTCAGGCAGCATCGAGGAGCTTCAGCTAAATCGACGTTTCGGGCAAAAGCCCTTCATCAGGAATAAAGGCAGAGAGCCTGAAGCATGGAGAGATAAGCTAGGGGAGAGTGGGGGGGGGGAGAGAGTAGCATAGAGTGCAATGGGTGAGGGGGGGAGGAGATGAAGGTGATAGG
>NC_057720.1:58331303-58390924 GCF_004010195.1 Chiloscyllium plagiosum
CATCTCCTCCCCCACTCACCCATTGTACTCTATGCTACTCTCTCCCCACCCCCACTCTCCCCTAGCTTATCTCTCCACGCTGCAGGCTCTCTTCCTTTATTCCTGATGAAGGGCTTTTGCCCGAAACGTTGATTTTGCTGAAGCTCCTCGATGCTGCCTGAACTGCTGTGCTCTTCCAGCACCATTGATCCAGAATCACTCATTGTCTGCTGAGTGAGCTCATTCCAGCTGAAGCCACTGTGAGATGCTACCATCACCCTCTGTGCATTTTGACAAGTGGGGGAAAACAAAAAAGCTGTCAAGAATACGCTTTATTATTTAATTGCTCCCCCTAAAATGCATGCTATTTTGTCATGGGAGGAAAAGGGTCAGGTTTATGCCTTAATAGCTAAATAGGCTGTCCACACTTTCTGTTGACTCTTGCCATGAGGTTTGAATGAGGTACTAGAGAGCTGTTGGTGCCTATGGAACTATATTCCAGCATGAATCAGGCCCGTAGGAACAGAGTGAAAAAAAGAGTTGCCAAAAATTGTACAGATGAATCTTATTTCAGCATTTTGGGAATTATTGAGGGTGCAGTTACCGTAAGAAGGACATAACCCCTCAAACTTGACAGGCAAAGTCCATGAATTTAAGATCAAGACCAATAATACATATACCAAACGTATCTAATGTTGAAATATGATGCCTTTTTTTAAAACCTAATGTTCAGGTGATGTTTTATTCCTCCCTTTTCTGGCCACAGTCAGTTCAATCCCTCGCTCTCATGCTTTTTGCCAAGAGTCAGTCGGTTGAATTCCTGGCAGCATCTCGTCATTTGGTGAGAAATGAATCCAGGCAGTAACAGCCTTCACGAGGCCGAAGAGCTAGTGAAAGCTTTCTTTGGAGGGGGAAGGGCCGGCCAGAGTAGGTGCCAATCAGGAACTTACGTGGCCAGCAGCAGGTCTTTCCCAGAATCAAGGAGCATGGGGCATAAAATTCTGCCCCATGATAGTCATTGGTCAGCAGCTGATAGCTCTCCATTGCCACCTGAAAGGGTAGCAACAGCTGGCAATGTGCCAAACTAGAAGTCCAGGATTGCTGAGGACCCCAGGCCAAAGGCGAATGAGGGCATAGCAGGGAATGTGGTTGCTGGCTGGGGAGAGGGCAGGAGTTTGGAGGAAATGGTGGTTGTCAGCACATCCCTCCCCAAACCCACCCACCCCCTTTCTGATGGCAGGATCCTTGATCAGGCAATGATTACCTTTGCAGAAAGGATTACCACTGCTTCATGAGCCTTAAACAAATCCAGTAAGAGTTTGATGCTTGGGTTCCGCAATCACCAACAGCAATAGACTGGGCCCTTAAAGTGGGTTCTAGTGTCAACTTAAGCACCTCAATTGGCATCACAGCAAGAAGACTGTCCGATTAGTCTTCCTCTCTTGGATATAATCGCAATGACAAAGTAGTGCAGTCCACACCTAAAACAGCAGCCTTTCATCCAAGTAAATGTCCCCCCCAAACCCATTCTCACCTCACAGGAGGGCATTAAATTCTACCCTTATCTCTTATATCATTTCCAGGAGCTTCGGGTATGAGACAGTGAGAGAAATGCATTTTAAGATGGAATGACTTGAGCATCATATTGTGCTCATTGCAGGATTCAATCTCAGCCTCCAAATGCCTGTCTTCAATGAGGGAACATTGTATTCCTGCTGAGGCAGTCTTTAGATGTAGGAACCACTAAAAGTAGAGACCCAGCTGTTGTGCAACAGCGGCCCGATGTGGATCTGTATCTGGCCTCCTCAGAAGAGGCGGGGGGAGACATGACGCAGCTCCAATCAGCATAATCTTGCTGTCTCTTCATTGACTTGTTCAAAGATGTCTGAACAGGGTCAGTCCTCTGTTCTCTCAACTACATGATACAGTGGAACCTAGCTAAGTGGCTATTTAGATCTCTGGGTGTTCAGTGATAAAAGAGGTCCACCTTGTCATACAGATTAGGAATATCTGAAGCTCAGTTCCAACCAAAGGTAAAAGTTAGTCAATTACAACTTTTATACTAAATGACCTCAGTGAGCCTGCCTAAAATCAGCTCACTCAGCATGAACAATTTTATTTACTCATCGTTAAACTGGGAAACTGGTGTAAGGTGAGAATGTAGAATACAGAACCACAGAGTTCAAAAGATCAGGAAAGAAAACAAAGAGTTCACAAAGAAGTGATTTGTCACATGCCTGAGGAATGAACCATATACAGTTTGTGGTTGGAGTGGAGTGCTGCCACCAATTATCTATTTTGTATTGTATCTAGAAGCCTATTTGGTTAGCAATAGTCGAGAATAAAACACTCAGAGTCTTAACAAGTACAGGCACTGGTCTTAACCTCATGATGCAGTTTATTGCATGATAGGAATAGGCACAATTTACATTGGCTAGTTAGACATAATTGCTAATACTAACTAGGGGTAAAGATGACGCATTCAATCCCCATCTAGAGCTGGACTCCTGGATCTCCATTCCAGACTGAATTAATTGTCAAATTACATCTTAAAACAAGTCTTAAACATTAACCCTTTTGAAACGGTCACATAATCCTAAATCTCACTAAGCTTTTCTCTCCCTAGTGAACATTCTTACATTCAGGTATATAACTACTTCAACATTTACTACAACCCTATCATCGTTAAAATCTGATGTCACAAATTCAGACACGTGGGGGTTTCTCTACTCTTCCGGAATGCACGTGCTGTAAACTAGGAATATTCTGATTTTCTGGGATTCTTTGTCGATTGGAGGATCATTTATCTTTTGGATGTTGTTAAACCTGGTAATTTGTCTATTTACATATCTGCAGCGTGCTTAATCTGCAGAATTCCCTTTGCAGAGAAACACTCCCCAGCTAACTCATGCCCCAAACATGATCTGCAGGACCATTAATCTCATGAAAGTCCACCAGGGATGATGGTTGCTCTCTTTTTTCTTTGTATTATCTTGGATTTTCGGGTCAGGGAATTTCTCCTGTTAGACCATGTAGTGAACCTGAGCACATTGGTGTAGCTATCACAAAGTCATATGCAGCTCATCTTGATTTTCTTCAGCCAAGTCACCATTCTCAATCTGCTGGTACACACCCCATGTTGAAGTATGTAAGCTCTTCACCTCAATCATTTGAGCTGTTTGCACATCAACATTCCTCTTCTGTAAATGCCTTCCTGGTGAATGAAATATTTTCACAACCTCAATCATGGTGCTAGAGGATGCTGCTTATTTAGCATCATCTTTGTCACTGATATTGACAATCTTTTTTGAAAGGTGAAGAACTGAAAAGTTGCTCCCAAACTAGTCCCAGCAATGGTGGCTCTTTTGCATTAACATTTTTATGCAATTAAGTATTTGGCTTACTGCTACTCTGAAACAGTGGTGCTTCTGCACCCCTTCTAGAAGTCTCCTATAATGTGCCATTTGTTAGTAATATTTCAGCATTGCTGTGCCTTCAAATTTTCTGGTTCCATAGTGGTGACACTGACTCATTATAAATGCTATTTGTCCAACTCCTTTATTAGCTTGTCACATTGTGTGTATAGCATTAGTACATTATAAAGTGAATAGGTTCTGTTGCTCTCCTGTAGTAATATTATCCCTCACCTTCAAGATTTGTCTGCAAGTCTTCCTAATTTCTGTTTCAGTACAAAGTGAACAACTTTCTCCAAAGTCAAATCATCTTTGTTCTGTAATAAATCCGATAAAGATTCATCAATAATGGCAGCAACAGTTATGACACTTATGAATTTGATTTCAAATTTCCACAATCACAGTTTTTCCCAAACTTAGAGAAGTCATTAATGAAATTATATACATATTCCCCTGCATGCTGAAGTGTTCTGTTAAATTTTGACCTTTTAAGAATTTTATTTGTTCTAAGGTTAAAGTAATTGTCAGAAGCTTGTGGAACTTCTTCAAAAGTATCTATGTATTCTTTTAGATTTTGCTAATTTATACTGTAGGTTCTACTAATCTAACAGTGTATTTACTTGTTCAGCTTGAGACCAAGTATTTAATTTTGAAGCAGTTCTTTATTTTAAGAACAGTTTTCTCCAAATAGTTAATCCTGCATTCTGTTTGACTTACTCTGGCATTAAGTCTTTGAAGCAGTATTATTTCACTTGCCATTTTCTTCTTCGTGTGGTTATTTATTCTTAATACTATAGAATGGTTTCAATTTGTAGCATTTCAAAGCTGCTTTAACTCTCTTGTTTTACTGTCTTTTTAAGCTTTTAAACTTGTATTATAACAATGTTGTATTCTTGTCTAATAGATTACTAGAAAACTGTGTCCTTGTACGGCTTGTTGAGTATTTTCCCTGTGAATAGTAGGTGCTCCTTATATCTTTATCCTTCCCAGTCTGATCTTTTACACCACTAATCTAAATTTTTGTTTACCCCATGCTACAGAGCCCTTTATTCCTAGAGCTTTGAAATGATTGTTTCCCAGCCAAATGTCCATTTAGTACTGTCCTTATAAATCCTTCATAAATATTCTGTATCTGCTAAGTGAGAGCAATTTATTTTTCGACTGTATGCAACCATTTGGCAGCTGGAGGTCAGGGGGAATGCTGCCACAAATCCTTCTTGCCATATTAACCATGTTGAACAGAATTACTAAAACGATCAGGAGCCAGAAAGGACTTAGCGTAGCCAATTAGAATCTAGAGTTGGACTCCTCATTCTCAATCCAAAACTGAATGAAATCATTAGATTGAATGGAGCACAATGCAGTCTGTAACATTGACCATATCAGAACCATTCATTATCTTTTATAATAGCAATGTCAAGTTTGGATTTCAAAAACCTGAAAATTGCTGGAAGTTAATGACTTATATAATTTTCAGGTTCTAGAAAGAATGAGTCTCAATTTTTACAGAATGAAGATATACAGTAAAGCAGAAAGTGGTTTAGGACAGCATCAATACAAATTAGGAGAAACAAAGCAATAAAGATTGGGGACCGTGGACCAGGATTATATAAACAAAAGATTTGTGTTGGAGAGAAACACGGCTGTGGGTGAGAGAAGGGTTGTCTATCAGATGACAATGTTTTCGTTACATTTACATCTTGCCCATGTTTGTGAGGTGCTAATACCTCAAAAATGGAAGTAGTCTTGAGACAGACTTTAACTTTACAAAGTATTACAAGGTGCTTTGGAAAAACAAAATGTCTTTCTTTTGAAAGGAAGGTGAACTCACATACTTCTTGCAGGTAACTTGAGCAATGGAGGAGACAGGAATTCTGTTTGACACCACAAGAGAGTGAATTCAATAATGGTGCTACGATGAAATGTGGACCCACAAAGGGTAAGAGGTGACAGCTGCTGGTTAGATGAGCAAGCAACACAAATACTTTTTGAATCATTTAAAAGTCTTCCCACTTCAGGGACAGAGGAGATCAAGAGCTGGAAATGTGTTGCTGGAAAAGCGCAGCAGGTCAGGCAGCATCCAGGGAACAGGAGAATCGACGTTTCGGGCACAAGCCCTTCTTCAGGATTCCTGAAGAAGGGCTTGTGCCCGAAACGTCGATTCTCCTGTTCCCTGGATGCTGCCTGACCTGCTGCGCTTTTCCAGCAACACATTTCCAGCTCTGATCTCCAGCATCTGCAGACCTCACTTTCTCCTCAGAGGAGATCAAGACTCAGGCACTGCGCTTTCAAATATCTGGATGTCTTGAGGACTGAGGGCTGAGGACTGAGAACGAAAAATAAATTGATGAATATTTTGTTTAATTATATGAAAAAGAGTGGATAGGTTAAGCAGTGAGTGAAGACAGAATGATGAAGGAATAATGGAAGGAGTACTGAGCATTGAGGAAGGCCCAAGGCGATGAGAAAAAAATTCTGTCAACAATACATAGAGAGTGATCTGAGGCAACACTAGACAACTAATAAATGCAGAGCTTTGATGTGAGATCGTATGAAAAATTATATATACTCTGGGAATTTAAGCAAATGATGAATAATCCAAACTATGCAAGAGTTTGCATAACATGCATAACATGGTCTGCAAATTCATCAATGAAATGGCTATGCCTTAAAACCATACATGTGATAGTCATTAGGGCTGAACTTTCAAATTATATATTCCATAGAACATTAGAAAGTGCTTTTTAAGTGCAGCAGAGAAATTAGGCAAAGGTTAAGGATGTGTTGAACAAGAGCAAATTTCCAAAAAAAGAGTGAAAATGATTGAAGAGAAGTGTACATTTACAGGATACATTTCAAGGCAAGCATCTTGAGAACAATGATACATCAATTACTATATCTTGTAGGAGTATAGTTGGCAAAGAAAAACATAGGTTTGACAGGAAAATCACTTGATATTTAATGTTTGTAAATACTGAAGTTATGGACAGTAATTCTTGTCAATATCAATAAGATTAGAGTTGAAAAATAAAGATGGGTTAAAATAATCATCATTTCCTTTTGAAGAATTAATCACGTGAGAAAGAGGATTCACAAAAATTGTGAGAAATAAATTTGCGTTGTTATCGCTAGTTAGGAAAGCAGATGGATCCTTTCTAATAGAGATATTCAATTTGATTTTGAAATTTAGACAGATATTATTAGAAACATAATAGAGACAGCTGATAAATTTAGTGTAGTGAAGGGCATAGCTGATATGTCTATGACATATAATAGCTTAGGCATACTAAAATAATTCTGTGATTCTGTGGATTGGGAATTGGAATGTGAAGTGCAATGGAAATCAAAAGGGAAAAGATGATTCAACCTAAATACTGAGCAATGATGACATTAACAGAATGACCATTTGGTTGTGCTTCTGATGTTAAGAAGGTGGATTGAGAGGTGTGCAGGAGATGTCTGGATTGCTGAAGCATCCAAATGTTATCCCAAATCCCAGAATCACGGCGTCATTGTTTCAGAAGCATTAATTGTAATAAATCAACAGAAGGCCTAGTTAAAAAGTCATGCATTAAGTTTTTGATATCTGCTCGTTAATTACAATCCTATAATACACTTGGAGCACAAGGCTGGAGTCTGGTGATCATCATTCTTTCAGCAACTATATTCATTTCTAGACCAGGATATTTGCGAAAAGACTAATGGGAGCACTCAGTGACAATGTAGTGGTAAAACAGCTATTTTTACATTTATTATGAAAATTGCTGGAACATAGATCAACATTTTTGTTGTATTTTGTTCGAATCTATTAAAATTAACTGCTCTCTCAATCTGTCCTGCCACCTTCAATAATCTGTGCAAATATACACCCAGGTCTCTCTACTCCTGCACCCCGTTTAGAATTGTATGCTTTATTTTACATTGTCTGTCTAGGTTGAAGGGCAATCCAGGCCACCGGTGAAGTATGTTGGAGGGTGGGAGGGGGTGGTGGGTTTCACAGTGGGCATCATAATGGAAGGGGAATAGGATTTGGGTGTCAGTAGGCTCCCTCACCCTGATGTCTCATACTTCAATCAGACACTGAGGGCTTTTGAACATACCAAAATACAAAGATAGCAAGGTGACTGCATTTTTTTAGCAGGGCAACAGGGCTGTCTGAGCTGGGTTAATCCCGGCAGCTGAAGGATGAGGCCGTTAATTAAGTAGTTGTTAATTAGCTAATTGCGGCTTCAACCGACTGTTGGGCTAGAAAATCAATTAGGGGCTTCTCACCCACAAATATTTCATACAGAGGCAGGGAGGTCATGTGGTTCAGATATGCCACCATCCCACCTCATGAAATGCCCTTTGTGCCTCAAAGCTTGCTATCAGTGGCAGCCATCATCTTTGCAGAATTCAGATCCACCTCTCCAACTGTACAGTGAAGGAGGAGCTTATCCAGTTCCAGGGAGATAACTACAATTGCACAATTGCTAACTTTCACTGCTTCTGATCAAGGTGACAGTTTCTCTACATGCACGTGAGTGCACAAAATATCTGCACTCATCCAATCTCCAACTCACAGATCTGGCAATGCTTTGACAGCTCTATTAGTGTAAAATTTGGCTTTTGTTGATGTTTGTTTTTTCACTTTGATCTTGTCATTCATTTCTGTTCTGATTTCTGACCTCAGTAGTTTTTAATCTATTCGAAGAGTAGTCTGGCTGTGACTTGACAGTAGTCACTAGAATAGATAACTTGCCTTGCCTTCAGAACATGTGTTTCTCCATTCCAGGATAACCTTGTATGCATCAGTGCTGGATGTGGTTGATTTTTTTTTGTGATCCCTTTGATAATTTGCAACATGACCTAAGCTCTGCATCTGACAGGAGCAATGCACAGGTGACGGGTCATTCTGAATTGCTCAATCAGCAAGGCACCTGAACTCTTAACTCACAAACCAAGGACTATTGTCATTTATCACAATGTCAGCAAAGTCACATCAAATGAATGTGCTGTTGGTCACTCTACTGTCTCACTGGTGGTTGAGGATGTCAGCTTGTAAATATCCCAGGAGTCTGAGTGTAGTGAACTGTGACAAGGAGATCAATCTCATGGGAGTGAAGAGGTCTGCTCCAAGCTTCATCTACAGCCTTTTTGGGATATGATAATCCATGATGGTTCTTTTTGCTTGCTTAATTTAATATTAATGACACACACTGCAATCACTGAAGGGGTCATTGATCTCACTGCTCAGGTTTAGTCAATGGAGCAATTCTCTTGCTTTCTTTAGATTAGATTACTTACAGTGTGGAAACAGGCCCTTCAGCCCAACAAGTCCACCACACCGATCCTCCAAAGAGCAACCCACCCAGACCCATTCCTCTACACCTAACACTACGGGCAATTTAGCGGGGCCAATTCACCTGACCTGCACATTTTTGGACTGTGGGAGGAAATTAGAGCACCTGGAGGAAACCCACGCAGACATGGGGAGAGTGTGCAAACTCCACACAGACAGTTGCCTGAGGTGGGAATTGAACCCAGGTCTCTGGTGCTGTGAGGCAGCAGTGTTAACCACTATGCCACCGTGCCGCCCGTAGTTTAATATTAATGACACACACTGCAATCACTGAAGGGGTCATTGATCTCACCGCTCAGGTTTAGTCAGTGGAGCAATTCTCTTGCTTTCTTTAGATGAGACAAAATTCTTCAAAGGCTTGCATCAATGCACTTTAGCATTATTTTTTCTTTTAGGGATAATGACCCTAATCCCTTTATCCAAGATACTACCTTCAGCCACCACGTCATCTCAAAAGTGATTCATGTGTGAAATGAGCTGCCAGAGGAAGTGGTGGATTCAGGTACAGTTACAACATTTAACAGACATTTGAGTAAGTACATGAAGAGGGAAGGTTGGAGGGAAATGGGCCAAACACAGGCAAGTAGAATTAGTTCAGTTTGGAAACATAGTCAGCATGGACTAGTGGGACAACAGGGTCTGTTCTCATGCTGTAAGACTATCTCAACATGTCTAATACTCTCTTCCAGCAATCAGAGTGTCCTTGATGGCCAAACTTTCAGGTCATCTTTTCATTGCAACTGCCTGAGATATATGAAGATTTACATCATGTTGTATAAGTTGTTTAATCTGCTTTTTGTCTGTCAGATTCTGTTTAGCTACCAATGGTCTGTGAAGGGTGACCAGTTTAAGATTTTGTCCTATTTCAGCCAAGGTGAGGGATTTTGCTCTGAACTGCTGATTTCTTTGCTTTCCATTGTTTTGGGCTCTCAGCTTAGTTTGTCCTCATGGTTGAGCACTGTTCCATTAAAGAACCCCAACTTTAACTTCAACAGCTTTCTCTTTGGGTCACCATCTTTGTATTGAGGTCAGCCGGGTGGACCTCATGGAATACGGGTTCCCTGATTGGGGTTGTTAATCTGGTCCAATCAAGAAGCCTGACTGACAGATAAGACAGGCGAGTCTATGTTAGAGCCCGGGTGTCCTTGGAGTAGGAGCAAGTGGTCTCCACCAACACCCTGGAGTTGTTCAGGGAGAGGTGGGCGCCCAGGGAGTGGAGTACATTATTTCCCCCTCCAATTCTATTTTGATTTAGTCCCTACCCTCCCCTCCCCTTCACTGTTTTGATCACACAGCATTGCCCTTTGATGTGAAGGGCAATGTTTGTCACTGGCCACTCGGGTGTTTTCCTATATTCCTGGTGGTGGAAATTGAAGAAAGATTTGTGCACTTTGTGTCTCTCTGTGTCTCACACCTGCACACACACACCATGGGTGCTGGGGAAAAAATAAGCACGACCACAGTTAGGCGGTAGTGTGGGAGTTAAATTTAAAGAAAAAAAGATAAACAGGGGTGTCAGATATCCTAAAAAGAAAAAGAAATGGAGTGCCAGACACCCTGTTCACTCTGAGAGCTGGCTCTTGAGGGAGCTGGATCAGTGTGTGCATGTTCAAGGACTCTCCTCCTTGAAGGTGTCTGAGAGGACTGTCTTTGGACCAGCTGCCCCACAATCTGAGAGGAAGGAAGGAAGAGGAGGAGGAGGAAGAAGAAGAAGGATGAGGCAGAGGCAGAAGGAGGTGGGAGTTGTGAGTCCTGGGCCTGCTTTTGGAGCTGCAGCCTGGGCCTCACTCAGGCCAAGGGAGTGTTGCTGCTGACCTAGGGCCCACTCCCACCGCTGGTCTCTGGGACCCCGCCAGGACCTGCCTCAGCTGCTACTGCTTGGGGCCTGCCTCACTGCTGCTGCCTGGGACTCGCTTTGGGGCCACTCCCAGGACCTCCACCAATGCTGCTGCTGTTAGAAGCCCACCTCCACTGCTGCTGCCTGGGACTAAATTTTGGGGCTGCATGGGACTTGCCTTGGGGACCCTCCACAACAGGTCTGCCCCAACTGTTGTGACTAAGGGCCTGCCTAGCACTTGCCTGAAGCCTGCCTCAAACACTGCTGTTGCCTGAGGCCTGCCTCCACCATCGCTGCCTGGGACTCGCCTCGGGCCCCTCCCCACAACCTCCACCACTGCTACTGCTGGAGGCCCACCTCCACCGCTGAAAAAAAAGAAAAAAAAAGACAGGAGAGTCTACGTTAGAGCCCGGGTGTCCTTGGAGAAGGAGCACGCGGTGTCCACCAACACCCTGGAGTTGTTCAGGGAGAGGTGGGCGCAGCAGGGAGTGGAGTGCATTATTTCCCCCTCCAATTCTATTTTGATTTAGTCCCTGTCCTCCCCTTCACTGTTTTGATCACACAACATTGCCCTTTGATGTGAAGGGCACTGTTTGTCACTGGCCACCCAGGTGTTTTCCTATCTTCCTGGTGGTGGAAACTGAATAAAGATTCATGTACCTTGTGTCTCTCACTGTGTCTCACACCTGCACACACACACCATGGGTGCTGGGGAAAAAATAAGCACTACTGCAGTTAGGCGGTAGTGTGGGGGAATGAGAAAAAAAAGGGAAACAGGAGAGTCAGACATCCTGCTCACTCGGAGAGCTGGCTCTGACAGAGCTGGATCAATGACAAGTACTCTTCCTGTGTAAATAAAGGGTGACTTAGTGACACGATACTGGCCTCTCTGGAGTTATTTTAAACTTGAGCAACTTTACTCAAGTCTATGAGTTTATGATGTTGCAAGTAGCACCAGTATCTATCTAACACTTGATATTAACTTGATGCTATCCTTCTGCATTCATCATATCAACAGTAACAACCCATTTATTTAACAAGCAACCATTCTAGGGTGTGGAATGAGTCATCAGAATCATTGTTTAGCATCTTTCCAACAATCGTTTTTATGGGTTTGTTTTAATTTTTCTGAGGAAAACATTTGTGGACAAAGTTGTTGAGCACCTTGCAATTACAGCAATGCTTCCACAACCCTACTTCCCCACCCTTTAAAATGCTTCCATTTCCTTGGTGGTTTTTTAAAAATAGAATCCCTACAGTGTGAAATTAGGTCATCTAGCCAAACAACTCCACATGCAGTCTCGGAAGAGCCTCCCAACCAGGCCCATTCCCCTACACTATCACCCTACATTTCCCATGGCTAACACACCTAACTCATGCCTCCCTGGCCACTACAGAGTAATTTAGCATTGCCAATCCACCTAACTTGCACGTTCTTGGACTGTGGAAGGAAACCGGAGCATCCGGAGGAAACAGGGTAAATGTCGCCTGAGGGTGGAATCAAACCTGGGTCCCTGGCTACTGTGCCAACCCCGTTATATCCTCAACAGGTTTTACATCCAAGACTTTGGCCTTGGTCTTTCTGCTGTGCCTTCTGTAAATTGTGCTTCCATCATCTTCATTGGCTTATGCTTGGAAGTCTTGATTGCCTCTCATAGTGCAAATGTGTGTCAGTTCTTGCATTAATACTGTCCAGTTAATGATTTAACACCTTAAAGCTTCTGTACATGTCAATAGTTCCCTTGAGAATTAGTTTATCTTCCCTTGGCACACATGCTCTCACAACAGGATCTCTCATCCCTCAGACAATCTTACTTCTGATGAGGTGAACGTTTAGTTGCCCAAACTTACAGGAATCAGCTAGACATCTCACTGCTGTCACTAATCAATATTTGCGACATCTCATTGCTGTCACTAATCAAGATTCTATCTCCTGAGCTTGATGTTAATGCTTAACATTCATAAATAACATTATCAGAAGGTTCAGAGTGAACTTTCAAAGCATCCAAACTTTCTCCTGTTTGGCTTTTCTGCTCTTAAGTGAAGACTATGAAGAACACAACTTGAGGAACTCTTGTCCCAGCATTGCGTATAGAGCTATTACTCTCACCTTTTCAAGTTTCTCATTCAACTCAATAGCAATCTTAATCATTCTGCCATTGAGATGTGGACTATTACCAGTTCACCTTCAATTTCTCTTCATGTTTACCAGATCATATACTAAAAAATTCAAAGCCATAATGACTCATACAGATGTCCTATACAAATTTGGAAATCAAGGTTTTAATTAATCGTTGTGTTTTAAAAAAAGTATTGATTTTCCTACAGCTGTCAAAATCAAATCAATCCCAGCTGCACACTTGGGAGACCAGGTTCCTTGTGGTGGGAAAATGCCTTCTGCTCTGAGACTTGTGTTTACATATGATGACACAGACATCACATGACTATTGCAGTCCTCAGTGTACAAAGGCATTTTTCCAAACATCCTGTAAAGTTTCACAATTAGAGAATCATTATGGATACTTGAATTTCACATCAAGGTAGACATATATAAAAATGTAAAAATGAAGGATGCCAGGATAATTTATATTGGCAGAGATTAATTGATTTGGTTGCAGCCAAAATAAAGCAAGAGTTGATTCAAAATCTCACCATACAGAGACTTAAAACCATGTACTATTGTTGAAACATAATACTTAACCATTAGGATCAGATTCATCTTATAGAAGATTGCTTGCTGACTATTTCACGTTGGAAAAATGCCACAGCAATATTAATCTGACACTCAACTACTTGCATGTGAGTGAGTGACCACACAGTGAGAATGATTTTCATCTCAAGCAAGACAGAACTGGGCATAGACGGCAAGCCCACACACAAACAGTGGCTCCCCCTGTACCTGGGAATGCATACTTCCCCCATCTTGTTTGCATTTCAAACTAATTGCACTATTGTCTGAACTCTTAATAGTACTCTGATATGCTGCCAGTGATTTTTTTAAAGACAAATTGTGTCAGGCAAAGTCTGTTGCCGTTTGATTTTTAAACTTAGGCTTTCTCCTGAAAACTGCATCACCATTTTCATCACTTTCTGTGAAAAGGTCTTTTTTTTAATTTTGGGCTTACCAAGGTGAGGGATGACAGTGCCTGGGAAATAGGACATCTTCTCAACTCCAGCATCCCATGTCAGCATCAAGCATTCCTTGTCAATTACAACACAGGCCCGACAGTTGTAAAGCCTGTTGTCAGATACGGCCCAGTGTCGCCTCAGAGACGAGGCAAGTGAGGTACTGTCACACCTGGAAACTTGTGATCCACCATGCGCAAGCTGTTCACAAATGTACCAGCTCCAGCTCCGAGTAAATGATGTGGGGAGGGCAGCAGAGGACATTGGGAATGAATGTAGCACTTAGGGTGGCTGTTTATTAAAACAAATAACTCCTTCCCTTGTGGGCCACTAATTGGAGGCAGCACAGCGTGCAGCCAACTGCTTATTTAAGAACTGATCATCCATATCAAAGGACTGCTGCATATGCTAAATAGGAAGTTCACCAACTTTCTTCATGGTCGACAGCTCAGTGTGGTACTGAGTCATATAGAACTGGAAAACATGAGCTCCTAAACTTAATTTAACTCAGGCGGGGGAATAGAAACTGTACAATACGGCCATGGTACTCAAGAGAAGGGAAATGAAATCAGCCAGCATTTGTATTCCAGATAGCTCCTCAGAAAATACATGTGTATGGATTTGGCAGTGTACAGGCTGTGTGCCCTGTTGGGCCCCTCAGTCAAAGTGCTTACCATCAAGGGCAGGTTAAGTGCAGAATATGATAAATAGCCACTAGCCTGCCCTCTGAAACACTGGTGAAACTATACACCAGCAGGGGCTATTGACTTCATGAAAGGAGGCAAGAAAGTTGAAAAAAAACCCATAAAGCTGTCCAACTGCAGACTGGAACTGCCAGAATGCCATTTAGAAGCTTTGTTTTAAAGTAATCAAGATGATAATTTCATCAAATCCACACAATCACAGTTATATGCAATCAGTTGAACCAATGAAGCTGATAACTAATTAATCCATTGCAAATCTTGCATCACTCAAGTACTTACATTTCAGAGTGATCTGCTGGATAAACTACTAATTGATTGATAATCTCAGTGTTATCTTTTTAATTATTTCCCTTTGTTTTATGTTGGTTTCTAGCAACAAGCCTCATTTAAGACAACGTACAATCAATAACTGGGGCACTTGTGGTGCAGTGATAGCGTCCCTACCTCTGAACCAGGAGTGCCCTGGATCAAGTCTCACCTGCTTCAGAGGTGCACGATGATATCTCTGATTAGGCTGTGTAGAAGGTACTTACACCTAATCAATAGGGCACTGTCCCTACCTTTGAGCCAGGAGGCATGAGTTAAAGTCACATCTCCTCCAAGTGTGTATCATAACATCCCTGAAGAGATTGATTAGAAAATATCTGTGCAGTGAAGGTGTCCCTATCTCAGGACTAAGAGGCCTGAGTTGTTCCAAAGGTGTATTCCAGCTCATTTGAACAGGTTGATTAAAACAACTTTGGATACTTTTCCAGATATCTGTGGGGAAGTACGGTGGCTTAGTGGTTAGCACTGCTGCCTCACAGCCCTGGGGTCCTTGGTTCGATTTCAGCCTTGGGTGACTATCTGTGTGGAGTTTGCACATTTTCCCTCTGTCTATGTGATTTTCCTCCCACAGTCCAAAGATGTGCAGGTTAGGTGAATTGGCCATGCTAATTAGGTGCAATAGTCAAAGGGAAATGGGTCTGGGTGGGTTACTCTTCGGAGGGTCGGTGTGGACTTATTGGGCTGAAGGGCCTGTTTCCACACTGTAGAGAATATAATCTAATCCAAAAAAAATGTCTGAACGGTGTGATTTTAAAGAAAATCTATGGAATCCTTACGAGGCAGACATCCTTATACCTGAAAAATCAAACGTCCATTACAAATGGACAAGTTGTTTGTGAGAGGCATGTTCTTTTTGTGGAACTCTGCTGGAGCTTTCTGATGTGGAGTGTAATCCATCAAAATGATCATCTTGACTTCCCTGCATTGATTAGGCTAATTCTAATTCAACCACCATAATGCTCCAAATAAAAGGACTGCAAAACCTATTTAGGTACAGGAGTACTGGGCTTTACTGGTGCTTACCAAAGGGGAGTGTGATACTCACTAAACTGATCACCAGAGTTCCTACGATGATTAGAACAATGAAAATGTAGCCACCACAATCCCTTGATTAAATCGTATTCTCTTTGCATCAATTTTGTGACATTGCATTAGCACTTGGAACATAGCTAAGTACAGTAATGGTTTAGGAGAGCTAAAAAGAATTTCAAATTAATGGAAATGTAGGAAGCTGGGAGTCGAGCGCCTCATTTGTTTCTCCCAAGTTTTGGCTCTTTTCAATCAACATTTGAAGCAAGCGAACTCAGATGTCTTCTTCCAGATGGCCACGGAGAAAGATTAAGAAGGTGGAGGAATATCTGTGACAACAATCTGGGACTGTACAGCATGGCCACTGCTGCTACAGCAAAATCCTCATCTTGCTGTTACACATGTGGACAATTTGGCCGGTTTACATTGGTCCATACCTTTCTGACACCTGTTTGATCAACAGTGCAATTAGCTCTCATTCAATGTAAAAATCAACACCACAACTTTGATCCGGTGGATTAATGGACTAACTAGTAAAGCAAACTCCACAGTAATTTTAAAATTTGAAGAAGTTGCTTATGAGCATATATGAATGGGATAGCAAAATCATTATCTCAAAGTCTATTTTGATCGGTGGTACTTCTATATTGCAACCCCGCAGAAGGTCTGGTTTCAAATTCCACCAGCCCCACATCACTGTCAAAACGTACCTGAACAGGTTGATTAAAATAACCACGACTAATAATTGGATGACAGGCACCCCACTTTACTGTTTATAGAGATCTACCACTTACCAGTCCCACAAATATTTCACACTGATTTTCAGAATTTAGTTCAGTTGTCAGGTTTCTAGCGACCTGGAAACTGAAGGGCCAATTGTTCACCAAAACAAGAAAACCTGGTTTTGGTTTACTGGCAGTTGGCAGTTTTCAAAACAGTTGAGGAATGTGAGCAATGGACAACACTGTATTGCGACCAATGTGGGCTGAAATATGCAACTTTGACGAATGGCTGTGGTGCAGCAAAAGTCAAATGCATTACACCTTTATCTCATTAAACCTGTTGAAATGAGCACTCAAAAGAAATGGAGTATGTTGGAATAAAAAGAAAGATTGTCAAAGATTGTTCATAACCCAACCGTCTACTAAATGTCTGGATACTGTGTTCAGAAGTGGAGGGTATCAGAATGTAAGCAAGGCAAGAGTCAGAGGGCAGAGCCTAACAAGTAAAGATATGTTGATTCTTTACCCCTCCTGATTCTTGGAATATATCAATTCTGATGAAATAGAGACAGTTTACGCTTGAAGAAATTTCTTGTTTTCACATGAACTGCAGCAACAAACCGTTTCAGTCAACAGATTGTCACCACCCCTTGAGAATATTCATAACAGGTTTGGCTTACGGAACAGAGTTATGCAAAATATTTTTCAATTTATTCTTCGAGATGAGCCAGTGACGATAACAGTCTTAACTGCTGTTGATTTAAAATCCTCAAACCTATTTTCAAATATCACACATTTGTTTTAACATTGCATATGTTAATGTCATGTGGGAAATGACGAGTGGATTATTACAAGTTTGGTAAGCAGTGAAATCCCACTGGACAAACACATTGATCAAAACTTTCAATATACAGTGTTAGTGTAGATATTGCCCTCTAGTGGTCAGGTAATACATTGGTAACTATGCACCAAAACATGGAGTAATTTTTATTGACTAACTGAGGCTTTAAAAAGCTAAAAGGTGGCCAATGTAGAATCTTAAGGTTTAACAAGTCTTTACTGCAAGAGACCATCTTGGTAAAGGAGCCGAAGCTAGCTACTTTCAAGTATAATTTTTTTTTGGAATCTCTTCAAACAACATTCCTCTCACCTAAAATGCCCACTAGAACTCAATAATGAAATAAATGCACTGTGGCATTTTAATCAGCTAATTCCTCATCTCACCTCCAACCAAACATGTGGGAGTAAACGCATCACTGATTTTGATTTCAAGAGCTACTTAAAGGGATACTCACCATTTAAAGGGATACTCACCATTTCATGACCATTGCTGCTGAAGCTGTGATGGGCACGTCTGAAACACATCAGGAGACTTTCTGGGACACTTTATCAAGACTTCACCAACACTCGAGCAAGATTTACTTCGGAAATTCTTTGAGGACTTCACCTAAAAAGAGTAAGTGCTGTGCTACTCCACCTTGTTGGACACCTTGTAGGAGTCACCAGGAGAAAGGGAGTGCTTGGTCATTGGCATCTTGCTAGGGGTCCCCTCATCACCTGGGTAAGGAACGGGCTAGTCAGAGCAGCAACAGCCACTGCATGAGAAAGGGAGAGGAGCAGGAGGAGGTCGAGGTAACATCCCTCACCTGTGGGTACAGGACATTCCTCTTTCCACGATTTCATGTCCAACAGCCTGTGTGTCCAGTCCCTCTTTTTAAAACATGTCACTGTGTTCCAGGCAGTGCTCTCTTACATGTATCATTCCACAAAGACTTGTGGTCTATCAGCATCTCGGTGCTAAATCTGAGGGTTCTGGTTAACACCTCCAGACAGGTTCCAATTAATAGAATCAGCATTTGCAACCAGAATTATGTGCAAATTTTGGAGTTTTAAACAGGCCAGTCTTACTAACATTGTTCCACCTTCATACTTGTGTTCATTCTTTGGTCAGAATCGCCCCAAAGCACTCTGAATGGGAAAATAGACCCAGAAAGAATGTGTGGCTTACATAGGAAAGTTTTTACAAGCAGAGGAGGGAATGCATGTTAAACGTAGCATGTATTATAGATGATTATTACAATGCTCCACATGGGAAATGTCTCAGGGTAGTTTTATCTGACATGCAGCACAGAGCCTCCATACACACACAAACAGGAATGAACTTGTATCAGGCCTTTGGGAATTGGCTGAGAGGTGGGAAGGCTGGCAAAAAGATGCAGGAAGACTTGAAGACATCTTATCCCCACCATGCCATTTCACCAGGGCTGGGAAAGTTGGCAGACATCCACCCACCAAGAGCCTCTTCAGTAGCTAACCAAGGGTCACCTCCTGCCACTGTGGGCATTTTGTCCTCTTGGCTGTGCAGCTGTGGCCATGTGAAAACTCCGGGTATCCTGGCTCCACTTCCCAATTGGTGTGTGTGTGGGTGGGGGAAGCTCGGGTTGGGGGTGTATAATACAGGCAGGAACCCCTGTTTCTCAGTGCTCCGTGGCTCACAGAGGGGGTCCCTCTAACTCCAAGCCTCGTGACACTCAGCCCACCACAACCCCCAACAATCATTGCCTGCCTGTCTGTGGCATCCCCCAAACTCAGTGACCATGCAGAGCCTCCATCCTTCTGTGTTCTCCCATTCTGTCAGAGCAGCCTCAACAATGGCCATCTCTAATGTGGGGTGTTGTGGAGCTGCTGCCATCACCAGGAGTGTGCCTGCTGCCAGCTGAAGTGAGCTGCCCTCTCACTTCCAGTTCCGGTGGAGTATAATTTCCTGCCCAGGGTTTTCACTACATTGCTGATGGAGTAACTACAGTGGAACTGGAACAGCTCTAAGGAATTTTCTTGACAGTTTTTTTGTTTTTTTTTTACACATGCGGAAAAGTGACTTAAGGTCACTTAGTTTTACTAAGTTTTTTAAAATAACGGAGAGAAGCGATAACATTCATATAAAGAAATGTGTAGAAAATAGATGGAATGATAGAATAATACTTAAAAGCAGAACAATCATTCTTACCTTTGGTTTGTACGCGTTCAGCATGGACATTTCGACATTTTGCCCTCTCACAGGTTTCGGCTGGCGTTGGACAACAGGTGTTGACGACTTTTGATTGTTCCGACAAATACAGATGAAGAAGAACAACAGGGCAATTGCCAGGGGAATTGTAACACTGGGGACCAGGATGTAAAGAATTTCCATCTTGCTGTTTTCTTTCGAGTCTGGTTGTGAAGAAAGAAAAAAGTCTTAGTCCCCGTGTAACAAGTTTCAATCCAGTCCACTTTTGCAAGAGTGAAGTGCATGAAACTTGAATTACATCTTTCACGATTTTGGAAAATCTCAAAGTTTGCACAGTCAATGGAGTACTTTTGAACTACTGTTGGGATTCGGGAAAAATAACTGCCAATATTTGTGCATACCATAGCCCCACAAACAACTATCAGATAAACTACCAGGTAACTATTTTAGTGGTGTTGCTTTAAGTGGTTTATGTTGGCCAGGGAAGCAAAAGAACTTTCTTGTTTTACTTCAAAATTGTGCCAATGGGATCATTTATATTTATCTGTCAGGACAGCCAGAACCACAGTTTATCTCATGTAAAGGGCACCACATCAAACAGTCTAGCAATCCTGCTGTATGGTTTTGAAGTCAGTTTAGTTGACATGTTGAGAATATCTGGAGTGTATCTGACACCCTAATCTTCTGCCTCAGAGGCGAGGGGTCTCTCACAAAGCAAAGGCTGACACGTCATGAATAAACTGCAACTAACAGAAGTAATCTGACTTCAGCGTACGTCAAAGGTAAAATATGACATTTTTAAAGTACTTCAGCTTAAAAATCTAACATTGCTCAATACTCCAGCATTGAAAAACAACACAAGACTCCTCCATCCTTCAGGAATAAATCACAAGTAATAAAGCATGCATCAACTGTTGGAATAAAATAGGTTTCAGTATGAAAACTATTTCAGCATTTCGCCAAAGTCACAAAATGCAATAGTGCCTTATAACAGCGTCACACACCCCAATAATCAAGTGCAATTTACTTACTTTTGAATTACAATGCATTTCAATAAAGAAATACAGCCTATCTTAGATATAAAATTGTTTTCTCTTTACTGAGTTAAATATTGGTGTTTGACAGTGACACGATTTCAGTGACAGTAAGATGCGAAATAATACAGGCAGTTCTCGTATAATGCCATTGTTGTGTTCCAGTGAAATCTTGCTTAATAGAAAATTATTTATAGAAATAACAGGACCTATGGGGAAAGTGGGGTTAGGGGCAGATCAGCAAAAAATATCACTCACGAACACTCAAAAATCACCGAAAGGTCCAACATAAAGTACAGTACAGCCTGAATGAAGGTTGAAATCAAATTTAGTAATGAAACAAAAGCAAATTTAACCCAGATGGCCTCCTTCTTCAAAGACCGCAATTTCCCCTCAGACGTGGTTGACGATGCTCTCCACCGCATCTCCTCCACTTCCCGCTCCGCCGTCCTTGAACCCCGCCCCTCCAATCGCCACCAGGGCAGAACCCCCCTGGTCCTCACCTACCACCCCACCAACCTCCAGTTACATCGTATCATCCTCCATCATTTCCGCCACCTCCAAACAGACCCCACCACTAAGGATATATTTCCTTCCCCACCCAGCAACACATTTTTAAGCTCTGATCTCCAGCATCTGCAGTCCTCACTTTCTCCAAATTTAACAAAGTACTTTTAAAACTGTAAGAAAGCTGCTCTCTGTGCAGTACCTCCCACAGAAAGCTGTTTTGTCAGCAGCTGACATCGGCGCATGCACGAAATGAAGTGTGCAAACCGATCCCCGCTGGAATCTCACGATTGCGAACACAGACAAGTGTCCTCGAAAATATAATTTCCTAATTCTTCAGCAACATTATACCCAAATCGTGCTGCCGGATCATGCGTTATTCAAGAACTACCTGTGCTGATCATCCAGTAAAACCTCTCATTGTAAGATTCACTTTCACAAAAAGCTGAATGGGTGATCCTTCACTCACTTCCATTCTGTTCATCTTTTCTAGCCTGACTCTATTTTAGCAGTTGCTCTTCCAAACGTTTCTTTATTATTCTGCCGATGACTCAAGGATAATATCCTGCAGGTTGGTGTTGTTCACGGTATATTCCTTTATTACCCGCCACTCTGATTCAGTTTTCTCAGAGCCTTCACAGTCTGTGAAACATCAATCTGTCCTTGGCCTTTCTTTCTATTGTTATGTCCAACTTCTAAGAACTCAGATTTTGTATTTCCTGATGACTACTTGTTAATTTAAGTTAACCTTTGCTTTTGTAGTCTTGTTATTGTGCAGGACTAAGGTTCTTTGACCCTCACTATATTTCTCAATATGAAAAGCACTGGAAGTACAATATACTGACTCATTGCATTATATTTGGCCCTCTTTCAGAAAGTTCAATAGATGATCCTTACCACACAATGGAATTTCACACAACTCCAATTTCACTGATTCATCCAGAGTAAAACACCATGGAGCATCCTTGTGATTCCCAGGGTTCCGGCAATATGAGTGACCACCATTGAGTTCAGGATATTTAACGGCAGTGTAAGAGTGACTGTGTGGATACTGAGAATTCCATGGCTGACACTGTCGGCCTGATTTAGTTACACTCACGGTGCCCCGGTAATCTATGCCGCTAATGTTAAAACATTTGTGATCTGTGGGGGAGAAACAAAAAACACAGGACACAAACAGTTGCTTGACACAGTAAAACTCAAATATTGCCGAAGAGACATGCCGCTATACTCTTTGATCATCCGGACAAACACAAGAATGCCAGATTTCAAACAATCTCAACAACTTACGTAATGGGAGGTAAGGGATGTTGATCAGTTTGAAAATTGACTCTAATAGGCTGAGGCGTTGTTATGGTGAAAGAAATGGGGATAGACTCCCCTGTCCCTTGCTCCCAGATGATTAAAAAAAAATTGTTTGCAGAGAATGGGTCCCTGCATGTGAATGTATGCCACTTCTAGGAAGCTTAAATGAGCTAGATTAAAGGTTTCAGTATCCTTCACGATTGCCATGATGATAGAATTCTAAGTCAGTGACTGTAAGATAAATAGAATGTGACTTAGAGGGGATTTTGCAGGTTGTGGTGTTCCCATGGAGCTGCAGTCTTTGTTCTTCGAGATGGTAGAGGTTATAGGTTTTGAAAATGGCTGAATTAATTTTTGAGGCAAGTACCTAAGTCATAAACTATGAATTTTGAGGTCTTGATCCTAATTTTTGATAAATGAGCAGCCTGAGCTCAGTTGGAACCTCCAGAGGTTTGCCCAACTAAATTGGACATGTCAACTGTTGGTCAACAACAGGCAAATCAGCTGAAATTCATCCTGTTCATATCATTCCAGCATCCCTGCTGGAGAGAAATGTATCCAGCTATTGGGTGAACAAAGAATCTGACTCAACTGTCTTGCCCTTTGTGGTCGAACAGCTTATTTACACTCATTACCAATAGCAGCCAATCAGTGCCTGTGAAACCATATCCCAGCAAGGAATAAAAGGTTTTAAGGAACAGAAAAAAAATGTAATTTTTGTAATTGTGAACTTGTCAGTAGCCAGGTCTGTGAGAATAAAAGATATCCTATTCTAGTCTAGTTAGTAAGTCTGCAGGTGACACCAAAATTGATGATATAGTGGACAGTGAAGAAGGTTACCTCAGAGTACAACAAGATCTTGATCAGATGGGTCAATCGGCCAAGGATTAGCAGATAGAGTTTAATTTAGATAAATGTGCAGCATTTTAGAAAGACAAATCAGGGCAGGATCTATAACCTTAATGGTAAGGTCCTGGGGAGTATTGCTGAACAAAGAGACGTTGAAGTGTAGGTCCATAGCTCCTTCAAAGTGGAGTCGCAGGTAGATAGGATAGTGAAGCAGACATTTGGTATGCTTTTCTTTATTGGTCAGAGTATTGAGTATTGGAGTTGGGATGTCATGTTGCAGCCATATAGGACGTTGGTTAGGCAACTTTTGGAATACTGTGTGCAATTCTGGCCTCCTTCCTATTGAAGTATGTTATGAAATTTGAAAGGGTTCAGAAAAGATTTACAAAGATGTTGCCAGGGTTGGAGGGCTTGAGCTATAGGGAAAGGTTGAATAAGTTGGGGCTGTTTTCCCTGGAGTGTTGGAGGCTGAGGGGTGACCTTATCGAGGTTTATAAAATCATGAGGGGCATAGATAGGATAAATAGACAAGGTCTTTTCCCTGGGATGGGGGAGTCCAGTACTAGAGGGTATAGATTTAGGGTGAGGGGGGAAAGATTTAAAAGTGATCTAAGTGGCTACGTTTTCAAGCAGCGGATGGTGCGTGTATGGAATGAGCTGCCAGAGGAAGTGGTGGAGGCTGGTACAATTACAATATTTAAAAGGCATCTGGATGGGTATATAAATAGGTAGGGTTTAGAGGGATATGGGCCAAGTGCTGGCAAATGGGACTAGGTTAGTTTCGGATATCTGGTCAGCATGGATGAGTCGGACCGAAGGGTGTGTTTCTGTGTTGTATATCTCTATGGCTCTGTTCCATTAGCCATGACAAATTGTTATAACGCAACAATATTTTTCTAGTTATATTCTTGAACGTTGCTCCATGTTTTTGTTTTTAGTCTAATCTTTGCTTGGCAAGCTATTTGACTGTGAAAGTTGAGTCTGATTCCCCCGTTGTTTAGATGTGTCCCAAGTTCTCTGCTCAGTGAACTGACCTTAGCATGGGCACTGGTATGAAGATTTGCCTCAATGAACCTTGGTTCAATGAGGAGAAAGAAATGAATCAGGCTTTGAGCTGCTGATTGCAAATTCCCCTGGTTGCAGTATATCAGACATTCATGCATATGACAGCATGAACTCATCATTCAGAGGGAATAGCCACTTGAAAAGGTTAATTGCTGACACTCAGTACGATAAGACCACTAGATGTAGGAGCTGAAATAGGTCATTGAGCCCATTGAGTTGGCTGTGCCATTCAATGAGGTCATGGTTGATTTGATAATCCTCAACACCACTTTCCTGCCTTTTCCCTATAATCCTTGATCCCCCTACTGATTAAAAGTCTATCTCAGCATTGAACATGTTTAACAACCCATGCTCCGTGATAAAGAATTCTGCAGATTCACCATGTTTCAAGAGATGAAAAAAAAAATCCTCCTTATCTTGGTCTTAAATGTGCAACCCCTCAATCTGAGATTATGTCCTCTGATCCTGGACTCAGTCACAAATTGAAACAACCTTTCTGCATCTAGTTGAAAATCACATGATACCAGGTTATAGTCCAACAAGTTTATTTGCGAATACATGGTTTAGGAGCCCTGCTCCTTTGTCAGGTAGCTAGCTATCTGATGAAGGAGCAGCGTTCCCAAAAGCTTGTATTTACAAATAGAGCTGTTGGACTATAACCTGGTGTCATGTGATTTTCAACTTTGTCCACCCTAGTCCAACACCAGCACCTCCACATCATCTCTGCATCTACCCTGTCAAGCCCCCTAAAAATCGCATGTGTTTCATGAAGATCCTCTCTCATTTGTTTAAACACAATGAATCTATGTCAAACCTAACAACCTCTCCTCTTAAAAAATACCCAGAATCCACCAAGTGAATCTTCTCTGGATTGCCTCTGATGCCAATATATCTCTCCTTAGATAAGGGGACCAAAACAGTTCACAGTATTCAGAATCTGGTTTATTTAGGACCTTGTACAGCTTTTTGGAAGATTTCCCTAATTTTTACTCCATTCCATTTGAAATAAAGGCCAAAATTCCATTTGCCTTCCCTATTCCCTGCTAAACCTGGATGCTAGTTTTTTTGTGTGATTCTTGCACTAGGATCCCTAAATCCCCCAACTTCAGTTGGGAATGTGAAAAAATGCTCCACAGAAATCTCTCAAACTGTTGGACTGACCAATATCCTCCTAGAGTCAAAGTTCTCATCATGACTTACTTTTATTGATGGGCTCTGCCATGGGAATTCCAATACGCATGCAATTTGCTGCCTCCGGACTGTCTGGCATGGGGAGATCTTCACAGTTTGGCAGCTTCAATCTCATTAGGATCAAAGGATTTGATCTGGCAAAAATATATTCCGTCTTGCAAAGGTCATTTTCCAGGATTTCACACTCATCTCTGCAAAGGTCACGGGGTTTAGGCACTGACGAGGTTTGGTCACAGTAAGGGAAGGCAAAGTGACACAAAGATGGGATGGCAAACTGGGAACAACGATCAGTTAGATGATTTGAGGTTCCAATCATTGTGAAAGCAGCTACAGGATAAACGAACAAGATTATTAACTTGCTTGCGACTTTAAATTGTTCTTATTTTCTATATCAACTAAAACAAGCTACACAGAATCTTTACTAAATACATCAACGTATATTTACTTGAGAAACTTAGAAGGGGCCCTGCTTTTCCATGAAAGCTTTTCTAGTTCACAGTAAATAACTTGGCCCTTTAGATTGTTTCAAAGTTCTCCTGATAGCTCAATGGGTAACTGCACTGCCAGCGATGGAACCATACCCACGCACTCTGGAGGCCCCAATATCATTCCAAATTTGTTTCATATAACTTGTTGGACAATATGCATTTTCGGATATCAGATTAGAAAATAATTTGGACTTGTCGGCAGCATTTGCTCTTCTATGTGATTGAATATTGTCTTAATTCAAACAGTTAGAAAGGCCTATTGGCAGGTAACAAGTGTCCATACAACCATGTGCCTTAATGAATCAGCACTTTTTACAACCCGGCTAATCACTGAGGCAGAATGCTTAATTGCTTAATTTACTAACTTCAGAAAAAGCTTTTCATTTTCAGCATGATCGCAGCTTGCAACCAACACCTTGATCAAAGTACAGTACAGGAAGAGCTCATCATTGTCATCCAATACTTCCCACACCTGTGATTTGGTTTTCAATTTCCCCTTGCATCTGCAGAGAGTCCACATATATGCTGCTGTTTGCAATGAACCTTGCACAGGCGATGCCCCTGTAGGGCTGACAAAAGCCATCTTCTTCAAACGTCACTCTACATGATGGAAGGAGAGACAAACGTGAGATTAATTCTGAGGTGTTCATTTAGATCATAATTTGACAGTCACTAGAGGGCACTGTTATAAACATCTTTACCGATTTCACACAGTTGTCTCCTCAAAACTTGAATGAGAACATCTTGAAAAGATTAAATTATTTGAAAAAACACATAAAACGCTTCAGTGAACTTCTAATTTTAGCTTTTTTAGCTGATGGGAAACCAAACTTCTGAAGTGCTTTACGCTCATTGTATTATTGCTAATCTATTTCTTACCAATGATTTTCACAGCATTCTTGATGTGAATAATTCTAAGGCACAGGCCGCAGCACTGGCGAGGGGGAGTCATACTTGTGATTCTTGATGTAGTGCATCCAGACAGTGAATGGAAATGGGGTTTTCATAGCTAAGCCCAATCCTGTTTGAAGTATATATAGCATAGGGACCACTCAAAGACATGAGCACATCACTTAAACCGATATGCTGCCTGATCAGTACATCATCTTTTCTTAAACTATCTGCCTGTTGAATATGAAAGATCTAAGTATCTTGGACACCATCAGCAAAAACTGATTAACAGGCCATTCTCAGCATTTTGGTTTGAAAGATTTTGCCTTGTGCAATTTGATTGACGTATTTCTTGAATTAATAATAGTAACTGGACAAGAAAGTATTAGGTGTGAAACACCTTATGTCAATTCTTAGACAATAATGGTTACGTAAAGCTCCAAGGTGCTTTTCCCTTCTTTATGGGGCAACTGGATGGCAATCACCAACTCACATCCTGACTGTGGTTTCTCCCTGCTATTCCATCATTGTGGTGAGTCTTAAATATACACAAATGTAGGCAGAAGGATCAGTAAATGATTAATTTGACCATCAAGGGAAATAGAGAAAGAACCCCAACCAAGTTATTATTAAAAAAGAACAAAGAACTGAGGATGCAGAAACAAAAAGGTGGCTTGTATTTATTACACTGACATTCAGACCAAGCAATATTGTGCAATGTGGCGACATACAATATTTCCATCACTTGCTTGATGATATCAGCTAATTTAGTACAGTTTGAAGATCAAGACATCATTACTTATATAGTTTATTGCTCCATCAAACAATGTCTTTATCAACTTAAATTAGAAAAGTTCAGTCTAACCTCACATCATATTCTGAAGATAAATTGACGCAGCTAATTCTATTGTGGAATTTGCTACCTCTATTGCTTTTGAACTGCTTGTTTCTGTCATTCAAAAGGACTCTGTGCCTTTTTGAGAGACCCAGCATTGGAAAGGGACAAGCCTACCCACAGTGAGGCCCTTCTCTTACTGCTGACATCCCTCAGCCTACCTTCTGCAAGCCTGTGAGCCCACGCCTTCCACAATCACCTATCTGTGTCTTGGCAGCCTGGACCTCCAGTGGGTATAGGACAAGCAGTAGTCACTGTCTCCCTGGTGGCGCGGCTATTAGATTAGATTAGATTCCCTACAGTGTGGAAACAGGCCCTTCGACCCAACAAATCCACACTGACCCTCCAAAGAGTAACCCACCCAGACCCATTCCCCGACTTTACCCCTGACTAATGCACCTAACACTATGGGTAATTTAGCATGGCCAATTCACCTGACCTGCACGTCTTTGGACTGTGGGAGAAAGCCAGACCACACAGAGGAAACCCACAGACACGGGGAGAATGTGCAAACTCCACACAGACCGTCGCCTGAGGCCAGAATCAAACCTGGATCCCTGGCACTGTGAGGCAGCAGCGCTAACCACTGAGCCACCGTGCTACCCATAAATACAGCTCCAGGCCTCCGATCTGCTGGCAACATTTGGCAGCCAGGGCTCCCTTCTCCCAGTCAGATGTGCTTCTGTCTAATTCAGGGACTGACATTTAACATGGCAAGTACACTTCGAAAAGAAGTAATGTGGGCATTCTGACAGATGGAAAGCTGGTTAATGAGAGCACTGTTTCCTCCATTAAAAACCTCCCTGAGCCTCTACTCCAATGCTCATGTCAGTGACATTGCTACAGTCAAGGACAGACTACAGAGTGAATCAGGCCTGCCCTGGAATTCAGGACCCTGGAAGTGGAAGTCACATCCACCCCGAGCTGCCAGTTAATCTGAGTTGCTCTTGAACAGCAACACTATCACGGCGGCAGTGGTTCCTGCCAATACCACCCCGATCCCAGGCTGAGTGACATCAATGGATGGCAGGAGGGATGTTCAGATGCGGGACTGCTTCTTCAATCAGACACTTCATGCTTCTGAATGAAGCAAGCTTCCTTCTGTGCGCTGCAAGACCAGTGGAGGTGGGGTCAGATTAAAGGCCCACTTAAGGGCCTCAACTAGATTACATTAGATTAGATTCCCTATAGTATAGAAACAGGCCATTTGGCCCAATAAGTCCACACTGACCCTCCGAAGAATGACCCACCAATACCCATTCTCCTACCCTATATTTACCCCTGACTAATGCACCTAACACTATGGGCAATTTAACATGGCCAATTCACCTGGCCTGCACATCTTTGGATTATTGGAGGAAATTGGAGCACCCAGAGGAAACCCACAAAGACAAAGGGGAGAATGTGCAAACTCCACTCAGACAGTGCCTGAGGCAGGAACTCGGGACAAGTTCAGACCATGGGCCTTTCCACCATGGACGTAACTTGGGAGAAGGGGGAACATGATGGTATCACAGCTCTCCCACCTGATCAACTCATCCCACCCCCTCACAAAATCTGCCATTGGAGGAGTACATTAATATCACTTCTGGCAAATGGATTTGGGAAACCACAGTGGCTGGATTTCAAACAAGTTCTAATTACAATAAAGGCGTGAGTCACTCATTCATTGTCACTCAGCCCTCCCGACAATGGGTGGTGCTGTATAAATTTTCAAACTGGCGTCTCCAAAACCCAAAGAAATCTACCGACAGATCCTGGGCTCCTGCATGTCTTTAGATTTGTGTTTTTTTTTAATGCATGTGGTTTTTATCTTCCACACTGACTCCACTCTAAACATAACAAAAAGATTTTCTGTGTTTCCTGTGAGAAGCTGACACTGCTGTTCCAAAAGGAATGGAAAAGGGTAAGCTCATGAATGACTCCAATGTAAAATATGTAATGTAATTAGTAACTGTCCATCCCTAGATTTAGTTGTACCAGGTGTCAACATCTAAATGAACTACTTCAAACATACAATTCACATTGCTGCAGAGCTGCAGAGATGTTTATGAACTATATATTTGTGCAATATGATTATAATAGCTATAAATCTTGGAAAAGCATAACACAAAAACTCTAAAAGCTCAAGTAATTCAAAGACAAATGAAAATACCGCAGAAAAACCTCTGACTGAAAAAGTTGCAATTTGGGTAACCACTGACTCATATCCAACCAACATGGAATTAACAATTACTCCCAGGCCCAATTTTGCAAATTACATCTTCCTGAAATGTAATCACAATACACTGTATCAAATGCAATTGATTAAAGGTTATTTTGTTTGAAATAAATGGGATTTTTACAGCAGGGTTATGGCTCTGAAAGGTGGCAGTTCCAGAACATCACTGCAGGAGTTCTGTAGGGTAGTGTCCTCAGCTCAAACTGTTTCAGCTATTTCAATATTGGTCTTCCCACCATCACAAGGTCCAGTTCCATTCACAACTCCTCAGATAATAAAGCAGTCTGTGCCCAGATGCTGTAAGAACTAATCAGGATAGGCTTGGGCTGATAGTAGCAAGTAATATATGTGCCAGCCAAGTACAGGAAATTACCATCTCCAACAAGAGAAAGAACTTTGCATTCATTGGACGGGACATTTTAGCCTGATACCAGACTCTTGAACTCAACTCCAAGGAGGACAGAAGAAACACCTTAGGAATATTCTCAAACCCTTCCTGAAGAACTCAAACACAGCTCTTGATTCACTGTGACCGTAGCTCTTTAATGGCCAAAATGCAAAAGGCTCAATTGGAAAGGGACTGAACACACGGAGATGCTTATTCAGGAACATTCAGGGATGAAGTCAGTGAGTTGGAGGGAGTGCACAAACCTCCAGGCAACTCACTGAGCTGACCACTCTGAATCGCTTCATTCTGAAACAGCTGACAAGTCTAATGCTCGATCTACAGACACTGTCTGTACAGAGTGGAAGTAAGTCATCTTCAATCCTGAGCGACTGGCTAAGCAGGAAGATCACTGTCAAACTGATGGAACTATAACAGACAGCCCTTGAGAAAGTAGGTGGTTTATTGGTTCTTTTACCTTGGAAGAATGATGTGAAAGAGTTTTACAGCTGTTTGAGAAGGACTGGGACTAACAGACTATTATTTCTCATTGTTTCCTTTCTCTAGGCAGCCTACTGGCAAGATGAGCATTTATTCCCCCCTCCCTAGTTGCCCTTGAATAGGCGGTAATGAACTGCTTTCTTGAACTGATACAAACCATCTGGTGAAGGTACACCACAAATCTGTGAGGAAGGGAATTTCAAGATTTCCGACCTAGCAACAGTGAAAGAACAGCATTTTATTCTAAGTCAGGATGGCTTGGCGGGGTTTGGGACAGGGTTTGGGGGGGTTTGGTGGGTTGGGGGAGCTTGCAGATAGTGGCGTTTGTTGGTTCAGGTCACACTTCTGAAAGGGTGAACATTGAAGATTGCAGATGTCAAAGGGTTTTGGAAGGAGAAAAGGCAGAACATCTGATGATCTTGTAGAATGAAGATCTATTTCCATAGGTCTCTCAATAATCTTAGAAACAATGTGTCACCTTACTAATGTATCGTTTGCCCAATTGTTATTATGTAATAAATTGCATCTATTTTAAGGGCCTCTCGTTGTTAAGGCTCACCAGTGGTTTTCCCTGACACTGTAAGCCCTTAAATCCAGTCAAGGAACAAGGGCAGTGGCAGCAATCTACCCTGACACAAGATGGACATGATTGGCACTGTTGCCATGCTGATGCTGTTCTTGGCCTTTCATTCGGTGGAGGAAGTCATGTGTTTGGAAGGAACCTTGGTGTGTCAGTGCACGGCATCCTACTCCCATTGACTGTAGCTCCTTAGTGCCACACCCAATCAAATGTTGCCTGGTGTCAGGGACAGTCACTCTCACTTCACCTTGACAGTGACTGGTACAATTAAGACTTAAAAGGTGGCTTGCTAGCTTCTGAGAGCTGCAGTTACAATTAGGTTAATTTTGTGTTTAAAATGTGACATATAAGGACATTTTGGTTCCCCCAAAACACCTCGTGGGATAAACCCAACTTTTATGTGAAGCAGATTGTTAGTTTGTTTATGGATGTGTCATAAAAAAAAGTCAAATTGAGATGTTCAAAATTAATGATTTTTTTGGTAAATAAGATAGGGTCAAATGGATTCCCCCAGCAGGAGTGATCAGCAACCAAAGCATTTAAGCTAATAAGCCAACATCCAGAGGGAAATAAGAATTTTGTCAATGAAGTGAGTTCTGATGACTTGTAATGCACTACATGAAAGTTTGATGGAAGCAGATTCAATAATAACTTTCAAAAGGAAATATATTTATGCATGCACAAACTTGAAAAGGAGGAAACTGCCAAAGAGCTAGAACACAGATATTGGACTGAAAGGCCTCCTTTTGTACTGTAAATTGTTGCAATGTGGCATAGAGTCATTACAATAATAACATGCATAGGAAAATGTGAAAACTGATACCAATAAGGGTACACAGTAATAGCTAAATCTAAGTAAGAAGCCACTTGTCAGCCTCACATGAGTAACCAAAACTGATCTCGCAATGTCTGACTGTAGAGACCACAGTTTCGCAATTTTATTTAAAGGAAGGATTGCAGTTTGCAGTTTGCAGTGATTTTAATTTCCTTTTTTGACAGCATAAAAGAGCAATAAAAGTTAAAAAAATTATGGTTGGCAAGAACAGAGGTTAAAAGCTTAACACTTTTTAATGGTATTCCTCTGTCTTAGATTATAATGGAGACATTAATGTATTTATTATTGCCTCTGCTAAATAGACAACAGACAGTCATAAAATGCCAAGTGTTCATCCACCATTACAACTGTGTAAATTCCAAATCTGCATAGTTTCACGCTTTAGGGCCAAACATTATTTGAAATGCACTGCAGATTACTCACTAAAATAGGAAAAAGCTCAAGGATTGTACACAATTCCTTATTTTTAATTGTTGCATCAGTTTACTGCAATCCAGATTGTCCCCACATTGTTTCAGGGCTGCCAGAGGGGTAGGTGTGATAATTAGCCAGTTTTGTCCATTGACAGTAAAATACATAGCTGCCTGGGATGGCTTGCTGTGTGCTGTAAAATGTTAATTTGTAAACTGAAACACGACACATACGATGTTAGATTTCTTTGAAGGAAACAGGACTCTGCAAAGCTATATTAAGGATTCTCCATCAATGTGTAAATATTTAAGATATCAAGAGATATTATTACAAAGCAGTTTAATGACCTGTGTAAATGTGGACCCCAACCTTGGGGATGAAGAGGTTAAGAGGTGATACGATCGAGAGGTTTAAATTAAAGAAATTGATGGGAGTGAATCAAAGGTCAAGTTTTAAATGTGGAGAAGGAGGAAGGAGTGAATCAGATGTCATGTCAGGATAGCTGTATGGGTATGGCTCCAGTGGAGAGCTTGCCCCCATGATATCCATTTAATCCAGTTTTGCTGGGCCTCCTTGATGCAATGCTTGGTTAAGTTTGGCCTGGATGTCAAGGGCAGTCACTCTCACCCCACCTCTGGAATTCAGCTCCTTTGTCCATGTTTGAACCAAGGTTGTAATGAGGTCAGGTGACCCAGGTGGAATCCAAACTGGGTGTCACTGAGCAGATTATTGCTGAGCAGGTGTTGCCTGATAGCACTGTTGATGACACCTTCCATCACTTTACTGATGATCAAGAGTAGGCTATGGGGCAGTAATTGGCCGGGTTGGATTTATCCTGCTTTTTGTGTACAAGACACACCTAGATAACGTGCCCACATTGTCAGGTAGATACCAGTGTGTGTGTCTCAATGTATTTTTTTTTCTGATTTCTCTCAAATGCCTCACGATCTCAGGCAAATATCACTTGTCCCATTTATCTATCTCCTCTTCTCTATTTAAACACTAAGCCCGTCATTCTATCTCCTGTGCAGATCACTTTGTTGTTTTTTTTTAAATACTGCTCCTTGTTTACATCTTAATTAACATATTTGTAGAGACTTGCCTATTTTCTGCACAGAATCAGACAAATGTGCTGAGTATTTCCAGCACTTAACGTTTTTGTTTCAGATTTCCAGCATCTGCACTGTTTTGCTTACTCATTTGAGGGACTTTTGAAATTTGACTTTGTATTGACCCACTGATTTATCCGAGGAGTTGGTGTATTGGAATTTTCATTATGTTAAACCTGAGCTTCATGTTTTGTCCACTGTCACGTTTGATTTTATGTTTGTTGGTATCTTTTAAATCTGCAAACATGCCAAAGTACAATGTAATGGAGGCTACGTGCATTGTACAGTGGAGTGGTGAGATGTGACTTCACCTCAACACAACAGGAGTTCTTGGTCTCAGCAGGAGCATTTGTAGGACTTCTCAACAGGAAGGATAGGAAATCTAGAGGGATAGAATCAGTACCCCATTGCTCTGAGAGAATGCCAGAGGACTATGACAGAAAGGTCAGCCTATTGTCTGGAACTGAATTCAAAATGGAGAAAGAGTAAAAACACAGCCTCTTTCAAAAATAAGTAATTATTCCAGTGCTGCCAAAATAATACAGGGTTCTCTTTCAGGGTACACAGTCTGATATCCCAGGCTACATTCACAGAAATAGACAAATATAACAAACAGCACATGCAACACAATCACTGCCCATGGAAAGGAACCAACGAGGGTTATTTAAGGAAAGATATTTCATTGGAGATAGCTCAGAGAAAGTTAACCAGGATGATCCCTGGTATGGAGAGATTGTCTTATGAGCAAAAGCTAAACAGTACACACTGGAGTTGAGAAGAACGAGAGGTGATCTCATTGAAATGTATGGGATTCTTAAGGGTTTGACAGAGTAAATGTTGAGAAAATTATTCCCCTCATGGGAGAGTTTTGGAACAGAGGGCACTGTCCCAAGATAAAAGACAACAACTTAAGTCTAAAGTAGGAGGAATTTCTTCTCTGAGAAAGTTGAGTGTCTTTGGAACTCCTTCCCACAGACAGCTGTGGGCGCTGAGTCCTTATGTATATTTAAGACTGAGGAAGATAGGTTCTTGAACATTTGGGGAATCAAGGGTGAGGGGAAAGGGCAGGAAAGCAGACATGAGGAATGTTGGATCAACCACGTGCAGACCAGGCTCGAGGGGCTGAATGGCCTACTGCTGTTCCTATTTCCTATCGTCTTATGGATGACTGAATAATGGAGTTACAAGCACAGATACATATACAGACATTTTCCACAACTGTATCCCAGGTTTGGTAATTCATCAAACGCAGGCTGTGAAGGGAATGGGCATAATGGGCCTTGTTAACTTCCTATTCTTTCAATATTATCCTTTGCTTTTATTTTTTCCTATGTTCCCAATGTTCCCTATAGTGGAGTATAGTTTCATACATCACTGCCAATACGTTGCCCATGTGGCTGTTTATTATGTATAGGCCACAAGGGTGAATGACAGCTATTAATTCAACAATGAATGTGGTTTTGCCACAGACATCCAAAAATCCACACTTTTGAGCAGGGGTCACTAGATGACAATAAAGAGTATGAAGCCTTGCTGATTATTTACTCTTAGCTCAGGAGGTGCCGAGACAATTGCAGCGCTCTCCCATCACCTTAGACCAGCTAGCCAAGCATTCATTAGATCGACGGCAGTGCCCTTCCTGGTCTACGTGATTCCATTCAAGGGAAACACCACTTTATCGGCAGTACAGTAATTTATTAAAGAAATACATAACCATATCCAAAAGTACTGAGGTTCAGCAACACAGATTCATTGAGAGACAAAACAACAAGTTTTATATAGCAGCTTTAATGCAATCAAATGTTCCAAAGATTTTTTCATTCCACACAGAGGATATGGACATTGCTAGTTAAGCCAGCACATATTACCCAGCCCTAACAGCCCCTGAGAAAGTGATAGTGAGCAGACTCCCTGAACTACTGAGTCTTTGGGCTGTTATGGAGAGATGTGATCCAAATATCATTTCATAAATTGTGGTACAGACTCATGTAAATATATCTTGAACTTTTAAACAAAGGGGACTTTCTTAAAGACAGATCACCACATATAACAGTAAGAACATTGCAAATGCAAGGAACAGAGGAGCTCAGATGTACTCATATGGTTGGGACAACTTTTAAAGAGAGGTCACATGGTTCCGTTTGTGAACAAGGCTATTGCACTTTTCAACTCAGCGATATAGGCTGTTTTCCCTGGAGTATCGGAGGCTGGGGGGGGGCGGTGACCTTATAAAGGTTCATAAAATCATGAGGGGCATGGATAGGGTAATTGATCATGTCTTTTCCCTAGGTTGGGAGAGTCTACAACTAGAGGGCATAGGTTTAGGGTGAGAGTGGAATGATTAAAAGGGATCTAAGGGGCACCTTTTTCACGCAAGGGTGGTGCGTGTACGGAATGAGCTGCCAGAGGAAGTGGTGGTGGCTGGTACAATTACAGCATATAAAAGGCATCTGGATGGGTACATGAATAGGGAGGATTTAGAGGGACATGGACCAAGTGCTGGCAAATGGGACTAGATTAATTTAGGATATCTGGTCGACATGGACAAATTGGACTGAAGAGTCTGATTCCAATGCCGTAGATCTCTATGACTCTAATTCCACCATCAAATAGCAAATGACCACTGCACTGTCCCTCTTTTTTTGCAACACTTGGAAAAGTGTGAGAACTGAAAATCACCCAGAAGTCATCTTTACCATTCATGGAGGATTCCTGGAGGGGATATGTTGGACCCATCATCTCCAGGATAGGGAATTCAGCTAGCGACAACTGTCCCAGAAAAAAAAAATCCTGGGCCCGAAGTTTGGGTACACAGAATAACTTCAGAATCAGAACACCACTTGGGACAATCTGTGACTTGTTTTTTCATGAGTTTAACTGTTATTTGGATAAAATACTTTAAAGCCAATATTCTGCAGTTTTCAATTTTTTCTTGTTTCTCCTCAGGCTGTGTGTGCATGTGTACGTTATTTATCCTAAAATACTAGATAAATATATTTGTGCAATCTGAACTGATTGTCATAATTTTTGCTTCTTTGTTTGAGTAAGTTTGTTTTGGTAATGAAACATGTATTCATTGTTGATGAAAGAAACCTAGTCAACTTATTCTTAGCATTGAATCTGGCACAATCTGATCCCCATGTAACTGGCCAACCTGGTGAAATATAGAACTTGCTGTGACTAGAGGAGGATGGGATTAGATAAGGAAATACAGCACCCGTCCAACCTCAGTCATTAAAGGTACTGGGACACCCTCAGTGCTGTTCAGGAGAGAGTTGCAGAATTTGCCGTTGGTCATGTTCCATGCATCTGCTGCTGTTGTCTCCTAGATTGTAGAGGTCATGGGTGCTGGTGAAGAAACGGCTGTGCATCTTATAGTTGGTATACATTTCTGCAGCTGAGTGCTGGGGTGAACGGAATGAATGCTAAAACTGATGGTTGGGATACCAATCAAATGGGCTGCTTTGCTCTGGATATAATTGAGCTTGGGTATTGTTGGACCTGCACCATCCAATGAAGAGTATGCCATCACATGTGTGACATTTGCTGTACAGTACATACCTGAACACTTTTCATATTGTCAGGTAGGTGCACTGTTGTAGGAATAGCCATGTCTTTAGTACTATTGCAAGAATGTTGTCATGCTCCATAGCCTTTGCAGTATTCAGTTCCTTCTTAATATCTAATGGAATGAATTGAACTGGGTGAAAACCAACATGCTGTTTGAGTAGACCAAAATGGATCATCCATTTTGCATTTCTAGCTGAAGATTGATACAAATGTTCAGCCTTGTCTTTTGCACTGGTGATTCACCGAAGTGTAATTGGGCAATATTAGACTCTGAGCCAAGGAGAACAGGCCATGGTTTGGTCCAAGATTAGATTTTAAGAAGTGTCTGAAAGATTGAAAGAGAGTGTTGTCTATTCACTGGTTTTTGCATATTTTACATTTTTTAGTTACTTCAGAGCTTTGTATCACTATCCAACAGATAATCATCGGCACTAAGCAAACCCTTGATCTAATATGGATCTCATAGAGATGATGCAAGTTTGTGGTTATTATTGGCTGTTTGATGCAACCTCAATCTCCAACTGAAAATGATGGTTCTCCTGCAACTTTTCATTTGCCAAATTTGCAATGCTTTGTTTTGATTTTTTTTGGATTTCATTTCCTTCTGTTTTGACATTCTCATTGACTGGCGGTGACAGCTGAAGAATGGTCAGTGATGTGTGAAAGTTATGACATTTTATAACTTTTTGTCATTTATATAAATGAGTTGGATGTGAGCATAAGGGGTATAAGTTAGTAAGTTTGCAGATGACAGCAAAATTGGAGATGTAGTGGACAGCGAAGAACGTTACCTTAGATTACAACAGGATCTGGACCAGATGGGCTAGTGGGCCGGGAAGTGGCAGATGGAGTTTAATTCAGATAAATGCGAGGTGCTGCATTTTGGGAAAGCAAATCTTAGCACTACTTATACACTTAATGGTAAGGTCCTAGAGAGTGTTGCTGAACAAAAAGACCTTGGAGTGCAAGCTTATAGCTCCTTGAAAGTGGAGTCGGAGGTAGACAGGATAGTGAAGAAGGCATTTAGTATGCTTTCCTTTATTGGTCAGAGCATTGAATATAGGAGTTGGGACGTCATGTTACGACTGTACAGGACATTGGTTAGGCCACTGTTGGAATATTGCGTGCAATTCTGGTCTCCTTCCTATCGGAAAGATGTTGTGAAACTTGAAAGGGTTCAGAAAAGATTTACAAGGATGTTACCAGGGTTGGAGAATTTGAGCTATGGGGAGAAACTGAACAGGCTAGGGCTGTTTTCTCTGGAGCATCGGAGGCTGAGGGGTGACCTTATCAAGATTTACAAATTCTGAGGGGCATGGATAGGACAAATAGTCAAAGTCTTTTCCCTGGGGTGGGGGAGTCCAGAACTAGAGGGCATAGGTTTAGGGTGAGAGGGGAAAGATATAAAAGAAACCTAAGGGGCAACTTTTTCATGCAGAGGGTGGTACGTGTATGGAATGAGCTGCCAGAGGAAGTGGTGGAGGCTGGTACAATTGCAACATTTACAAGGCATTTGGATGGGTATATGAATAGGAAGGGTTTGGAGGGATCTGGGCCGGGTGCTGGCAGGTGGGACTAGATTGGGTTGGGATATCTGGTCGGCATGGACTGGTTGGACCGAAGGGTCTGTTCCATGCTGTACATCTCTATGGCTTTATGACTCTAAGTTTGGCTTGGCGTTTTGTGTGGGCTGGATTAATACAGTTAAAGCAGGAAGTGAATGGGTTTCTCAAAATTTCCCCTCTGACAAAAAGCGCTCAGATTGGTTGAATGTTGAATTGTATTACAGTGGATCATGAGAAATGCTGATAATTGTTGACACAATTCTGTTTTGTCCCATCCAAGCGAAGCAATGCCATTTAGTAGAAACATTGTCCCCTAAACTGAAGAAAGATCTTCTGGAATGTATTTTGTGTTGAATTTAGTTCAGAGGGCACTCTACTGTATCAAAAAATACCATCTTGAGCAACAAATGCTGTGTGATATTGACTTTGCTGGAGTTATCTAAAGATAGCTCTAACACGTTAAACTTTGTGAAAGTGTGAGGTTGTGAAATAATGCTGTCAGTTCTTGGATTGTAGGAAGTGGACACTTGTCTGGAATGTTTGCTTTGATGACTGCCTTAGGGCCAGGCATAGACTAAACTTGCAATGTTTCAGAGTGCAGTGATTAGATTTAACATCCATGGCAATGAGTCAATTCAGTTCATGATACTTCCTACTTGTGATTTCAGCTCCTGTAATACATTGGCACACAGTTCAAATGGAACTGTGATGATATTATGGCTTAAAGAAGTGTATTTTGTCCTTATTTTATAAACAGCGTTCAGTTCCAAGCCAATAAAGTAAAGAACTTGTGGGGCCTTGGGTTTTTTTTAGTTAGAACAATAGAAGTAGCATGAAAGGGTGGAGTCAGGCTCCCACAGAACCAGGGCTTTAGGTTAGCTTTCAGCAGTTGCTGGGGTTTTGAAGCTGTTTGTGGAAACTTATTTGCTCTCTGTTACAACTAAAAACTAGACTTCTCTCTGTCAGAATTTTCTCTTGATGTTCTTTCCTCCAGGCCTGGAGAAACATTGTCTCACATGCAATCTCTTTTACTGTATTTCCCTTTGCCAAGGGTGTGTTTAATCGGATGTTACTGTATTGGAACAGCTGTTTAGTAGTTAAACAATCTATTATTTTGTTAAGCTTTCCAACAGAGTTAAAGTTAGACCAATTCTTCTTTCTATTGTTTGTATTTTAATAGTAGGGTAAGAATAATGTGGGTTTTGCATAAAACTGAGTAGTGTAACCAACTGAATTACATCCGGAACACAGCACCTTACAGTTGCCTCTAAATAAGAAAAGGTTAGAGTCTAGGCTATCTTCTTGATATATTTGAAAGGAGTTGGTTTGGTCCATAACACGGAAGAGTCAGGTTTATAAAACTGGCACAATTAATGTAATCAAACTGAGGGGCATGACAGTGCCCCTTTATCTTGCAATCCAATCAAAAAGGCATGTAAAAGTGCATATGGTCTGTTTCAAACAAATGTGTGTTGGTCTCTGTCTGAAATGAGCAACACTTTATTTTTAGTTCGAGACCTCTGAAGACAACAGACAGTGAGGACAATGGAGAGCTTTAGGGAGGAAGTAAAGAACTAGGGGGTGTAGCAACAAACAGAAGTCACTAATGTTGGAGAGATTCGAATTAAAATTCCTCCAAGAAGCCAAAACTGAATGAAAAGAGATATCTTGGAAGACTGTGGGGCTAGGCAAGATTATGAAGAAGGTAAAGAGTGCAGCAATGGAAATGTGAAAACAATGGCAACTATTTTAAATTTGAGGCATTGATTAGTCTGGAGTCAATGTAGGTCATGTGAGCACTAGACAAGCGGTCTGACAATTTAGAGACGGCAGAGAAACGAAGAGAGATGACAGTGAGGTAGTCTTGGGTATTGTAAGTGTACATGTGAAGATTAATACCTACCTGGATATTGAGAAATTGTGGACTTATATTCAACTGAAATCCAAATCACAAAACTACAGAAGAGTTACAATGAAGTTTACAATTATTCTGAGTATTTTAACTCAATGCTAATTCACCACCTCTTCCACTTAATCCTTGACAATAATTTAAATGAAAACAATTATCTAACTTTTCTTTGATGCCTCAATTGAACCTGCCTCAACCACAGTTCTAGGCAGTGCATTTCAGAATAACCATTCGTTCTGTGAAATCATGGACTTCACAAATGTTTACACTATATTGCATCAGGCACTTTTTGTTCTGAATCTATGGTTATCCTAAATCACATTGTACAATGAGAGACAAATCCTGCCTCATATCAATTACAATCAATATTGTGATATGCATAATGGGTACATCTGAATGGAAATGAAGCCTATGGCAACCAGCTCGCTGAATCTCCATTCAGCTGGCTACTCATTCTTGAGTCATATTCTGATTGGGCATGAACAGGAACACCTATTTCTATTGCTGCACGTTAGCAAATGAACAGCACGGACACATCAGAATTTAATTATGGAGAATAAAAACCAAAAGAACTACAAATGTTGTCAATCAGAAAGAAAAGCAGAAGTTGCTGAGAAAACTTGGCAGGTTTGGCAGCATCTGTGAAGAGAAATCAGAGTTAATGTTTTGAGTCTGGACGGGTCACCGGACCTGAAGTGTTAACTTTGATTTCTCTGCACAGCTGCTGCCAGGCCTGCTGAGCTTTTCCAGCAACTTCTGTTATTGTTTATAATTATGGAGAATGGTTAATACCATCCATTCAAACAGTGCTGAAAGACCAGTCAAGTTTGAACTTAGACTGTCAGGATGAGATATTTGAAATGTTTATTATAAGTACATAGCTGGAGATTGGAGTCAGGGACACTGAAGTAAGCATGCCACTAAATCTTCAACTTCATTAAAAAACGGTTTGACCTTGTAGGAAGCCATTATTCTAGGATGGCCAAGGAAACGGTAAAGGGTGAAGCATTACTTCATTGCATAGTAAGTGATAATTGACTAAACACCAGCAATCCTGCTCCATCCTGGGATGATGCGCAATCTACTCTAACTCAAAAGGAAGATTGGAATTAATAGTCCCTGTTGCTTTCAAAATAGAATATATTTAATGCTATTCCTCCTGGTGATATGTTTAGCCCAAATCTAAAAGTCTGATGTTCCTAATTATAAATTTGTTAAATGGAATGTACTAGAGAATCACCAGAAATACAGTCCTTTCTTGCATAATCTGCACAAATATGTTCAGCAAAGCCTACAGCTTGTTTATCATCAGTGGAAAGTCTTGACAAATTTCAGTCAGTCAACCTCCAGAGAATTAGGGTCAAGAATTTCAACTCTATGTTGACTTTTGGTTAGCAGAAGCTCCAATAAATTGTATATGATGCACTGAAAAATGTCTTCATCTTTTCTATTAAAGTTTGGTTGACTTTATAAATTTAGTCTGAATATCTACCTTCCTGCTAATTAACAGGTCTTCATGCAGCTATTAAAATCAAGGTTTATTTCCAAAAACACCATGTAGTAAATCTACTCTTTCCAGTTTGTAGTGCGATGTCGAAGTTATATTTAGTTTTAATATTGTACAACATGAAGAGGCCGGAACTGGAAACCCAAAGACATTCAAATTCCTAGATTAATCTATTTTGCAATCTGCCAAATACAATCAGGAAATTGTCCCTGACCATGGTGCCAAATCTGAACCCACTACTGACTGAATAAATAGCTACAGTCTACAGCTATACAATCGGCAGGATACCCTCAATGTGTTATCCTCAAGTTAAGCAGATTCTGAAACATTCACTCAACAAGCCTGAAGGAGGCACAAATCTGTGTGATTCAACACAAGTGTAACATTAGAGTCAACTCTTCGTTCAGAATGAGAGTAAACCATGTGGCTATTCTTTAAATTCTACTACAGCGAACTTCAAAAGTATTTCAAAAGTACCACAAGTTCATGACCACAACTCCTGGTAGAAAATATCACAAACTTTGAAAAGACCGGGCTAAAAAATTTAGATAACTGAGAATGGTTAATTTCCATTAAACTTTAAAACTCAAAGTTCTCTGGATTAAGGGAAGAGGAAATAAACACTTGCATGGTCTTCAGAAACTGCAAAAGAACAGTTAAAGTGTGAGATGATCCAACAGTTTTAATCTAAAAATAGTGATAAATGAGTTTTGAATATAAAGTCCTAAAGCTTCCATACTAACTGCAACCAACGCTGGTTTGGAATGCTGTTTTTTAAACTTTATTTATCCTTAGTGGAAAGTTGGCTGCATTACTCTGTATTGGCACAAAGGAGATTTTCTTCCCCTCTAGTTTAAGCATTGGTATTTTATGAGACTCATTCATTGCAAAGATGTATATCTGAAGAGACATGTGTATTAAGTCTAATATTTCAGGCTGATTTGCGACAGAGAAAATTTTATATCATAGCGAATTCTCTTTTTCTGAAAATATGCATTCTCCACAAAGGAACAACATTTGAATCTCAGCAGTATTTCAGAAAAATGAATGATTTGGCTGAAGCAGTGAATTTACATACTGACCCATAGTACCGAGTCATTGAGAGGACGAGCTGAGCAGCTCCAGAAATCAAGCATTATCATTAGCTGGAGAGCTATGTGCCAGCAAGCAATGCCCTCTAGTAAATAAAAGTTAATTTGCAGTTCAAGCTAAGGCTTTTCCTTAAGCATTTCATGAATCAATATTGTATTTTTAAAAGTTGTGTGTTTTAATCATGGGATCCTTGTCTGAGAGAGCAAAGGAGCCCACTTGTAGAGAATCAGTTGGAGGCAGACACTACATAAATTATCCCGCCAGTATTTAAAAAAAATAGGATGGTCTTCTACAGATTAAGAGATGTTGACATTTTCATTCTTAAAGTGTACAAATGCTCAACAATTTCCATCCGTCTCTAATTGTTCTCATGCCCCTCTTTAAGATGAAGACAGTTGCTGGGTTTGATTAGCAAAACACTGACAGACCTTCCAATACCTCTTAAGAAGCCATTCTTCATGAGTGGTACATAACGCTCTTGGGCTATTCAAAGGTGTTGCCATCACAGCTGATTTTAAAAATGTTCTTCTCAAAGTATGCATCTGTATGCACTTTTAAACAAGAACCGTTGGCACATGATTAGGACCAGGAACCTTAGGTGACCATTCACCTCCTGAAGAGATGATGCTTAGTAGTGTTCCATTATCAAAACATTTTTAGACAGGAAGGGGACATTTATATTGATACTATTTCCCTTCCCCATTAGGTATCAGTGTCCTTTCAAATATTCTGCCTCTCCCAGCCATACAATTATGGTCAACCACATTTGAGTTGAAACTTTATTGCTGGAACAGCACAGCAGGTCAGGCAGCATCCAGGGAACAGGAGATTCGACGTTTCGGGCACAGGCCCTTCTGAAGAAGGGCCTGTGCCCGAAACGTCGAATCTCCTGTTCCCTGGATGCTGCCTGACCTGCTGTGCTGTTCCAGCAATAAAGTTTCAACTTTGATCTCCAGCATCTGCAGACCTTACTTTCTCCTGGTCAACCACATTATCAAACACGCAGGCAAAGGAATGGGAAGGAAATCATCACAAGGGAGGCTAACATCAAAGATATTTACTGACAAGAAAACAGAATGGTTCATCTGCTCACCAGGAAGGATATGGCAAGGAATCAGTTTAGACTGCAAAGGCCTTTAGGACAACAAACAATTAATTAAAGTTTATCTTCAAGACAAACATCACTTACCCACCTGTTCACAGAACTGAGTCACAAGCTGCTTTGAAATTAGTTTCAGTAAGCATTTAAAGAAAATAAGATTTTCAACAATTTTCTTCCCTCAAGTTTATAATCTGCAAAATATAATTCACTAGGTTATTGCCTCCGGAACTGCAAGATGTTTAGGTATTTCTTCCAGGATATTGTGAATGTATGGGTTATTTGATTAATTTATGCCCTCTTTTTGAGTACTCCAGTATTTCCCCCTCCTCACATGGAAGGTACTGATTCATACTGGGATATAGTTCCTCAGATATGGATACTCTTCCATTAACTCATCCAAGCATCCATCTTTAATAGTAAAGTTAGATTGTTGGTGCTTACCAGGCGGATTGATAGTGGGAATGAAGGAATCTATCATCTACTGTCTCATCTACCGTCCACATATTTGTCTATAATAGTGAGCCCAGGAGACAGTGACCTGGCAGGTAAGAGTTGAGTGTGTGCACGTCAGGCAGCATCCAAAGAGCAGGGAAAATCAACATTTAGTGCCGGAGCCCTTCATCAGGAATGAGGCCGGGAGCCTTGGGGGTGGAGAGATAAATGAGGGGGGGGGGGTGGGACTAGGAGGAATGTCAACACCTCTGAGTTAAAGTGTTCAGTGATGGGGTGGTGGGCTTGGTTCATGCGGGTGCCCTGGAGATGTTCTCTGAAGTGTTCTGTGAGTAGGCGTCCTGTCTCCCCAATGTAGAGGAGACTGCATTGGGAGCAACGGATACAATAAATGACATGTGTGGAAGTGCAGGTGAAACTTTGATGGATGTGAAAGGTTCCTTTGGGGCCTTGGAGGGAGGTGAGGTGGGAGGTGTGGGCGCAGGTGGAGTCAGGTCCACGCCCCCAACAACCCACCCTCCCCTCCTGAGGTAGTCACGGAGGGAACAGTCTTTATGGTCTGCCACCTACAAACAGACCTCACCACCAGAGATATATTTCCCTCCCCATCCCTATCCACTTTCTGTAGATTAGTTTAGATTAGATTACAGTGTGGAAACAGGCCCTTCGGCCCAACAAGTCCACACCGACCCGCCGAAGCGAAACCCACCCATACCCCTACATTTACCCCTTGCCGAACACTACGGGCAATTTAGTATGGCCAATTCACCTAACCTGCACATCTTTGGACTGTGGGAGGAAACCGGAGCACCCGGAGGAAACCCACGCAGACACGGGGAGAACGTACAAACTCCACACAGTCAGTCGCCTGAGTCGGGAATTGAACCCGGGTCTCTGGCGCTGCGAGGCAGCAGTGCTAACCACTGTGCCACCGTGCCGCCCACTAAGACCATTCCCTCTGCGACTACCTCATCAGGTCCACTCCCCGCAACAACCCACCCTTCCTTCCCGGCATCTTCCCCTGCCACTGCTCCTGCTCCTCGGATGCTGCCTGACCTGCTGTGCTTTTCCAGCACCACACTCTCAACTCTAATTTCCAGCATCAGCGGTCCTCACTTTCGCCTGGCAGGTGAGAACCAACCCTCCTTAACCTGGAGAAGATTCAGCCTATTACAGCACCATTGCCCCAGACTAGTATTAACTCTCAAAGCTTACATATAACATGTGAACAGGCAGGAAAGTCTGCCCACACTTAATAATGCCTGGAACATCATGACAAGACATATCCTTCCACCTCCAACCATGCAGCCAAATACAGTAATTTATTGAGAAAGGTAATGTGACTTAATAAAAGAAAAACTATTTATACACCAAATCTGTAGAAAAGCTGTTTTCTATCTTTCTGATAAAGGGAAGAGTGACAATAGAATAGTTTTGATTTATTTGCAAGACAGCAGCTGAACAACAGGAGGGAGCCAACAACAAGCTTATGCCAAGATTTCGTAATACTGTAAAAATTTATCATTGTCTTTGAATGCAAGACTGGGGACTCTACAAATATTCAACCAAACTACAGTCAAAAACCACCTCCTCTGTGTTTATGACCGGGGCAGAGGACTATTTCCAACCCGCTTTAGTTTATTGCACATCAAGAGATAACTTAGTTGTGCAATGGTGTTAATTTGGCCAACGTATGGGACAAAATATGTGTCTTTTATATGGGAACTAAAAGAACCCCACAATTTGTACAACTGCTCAATGGCCTAATGAATGATAGATTCCTTACACAAATGGGAAGTGCTACGTTTTACATTGGGTAGAGAAGTTGGCACTGTGTTATTGCTGGCTCTGCACATTTTGTACTCTCGCTGAATATACAAAGTGATAGACTTTCGATTCAAAAAGACAAATTGTTTTTTGTGCAATATGTGAACTTGGCTTTGAAATCTTGAAAATTACAAACTGTCTACACTGTATGCAGCATAACTGCCCATGAAAAACTGTTATCTCACATACACCAGTTAATCATTTCTTTGGAGCTTTGAGAGAACTCGTATTTTGTTGTGTTATTTGACGAGTTTGCTATGGGCATCCTTCAATGCATTCCTAAGATAGGCACTGGCCACAACAGATATCTGATAGTCTGTTTCAAACAGGATACCAATTTTCATACCTTTCAGCCATATTAATACAGGAGGTCTTGATAAGCAAAGCGATTACCTCGTACTTAACAGTTTAGTTTATTATTCAAAAATGAAACAAAATTGGCACACCAAACTAGAAATTCGTGATTGACAGCCAGGTTGAGTAAATAAAAAAACCCTTTCAGGAATAAATTTGTGAAGAATTTAAATAAATAAAATAATGAAAACTAATTTCTGACTGATTTTGTTTGTGGGAATGACAAAGGAGCTTGATAAAGACAAGACAATGGATACTAGTGTTGAATTTCCATTAGATGTTCCTTATAATGCCTGTGGAAAGGCTGGAACTGAAAAAAAGGAAAAGGAGAAACCAGTGTAAGATTTTAGATTTTACAATGGCCACACTATTGGTTGACTGATAAACCAGGAGACCAGTGGTACACTGATTGCTATCAGCCTGGGAGAATCTTACCTATGGCATCCAACAAGTGTCTATTTTGAGAACTTATTTGTTGAATATCTTCATAAATGGGAGATTGGAGTGTCCAATTAACACTCTGGGTATCATGTGTAGTACATATTAAACATTTAGCTTCAAACCTCTGCACTTTCAGATTGTTACATGTTCAATTGCTACCAAACCAGTTGTGAATTGCATACACTTGCATCTTCAATTACCTTCAAATCAGAATGTTAAATGTTATTGTTCACAGGTTAAAAGTACTCAGGAGTTCAAACTACTTCAAACAGAGTTTCAGTTTTGAAAGTCAAAAATTGCATTTATCAACATGAGAATTAGACAGCTTGCAACCAGTCATTGCCCATTGACCATATTTGGTTCAGCGTCTGGAAAATAATTTATTCCAAATTTTTACCTAAAGGCATTCCCAGTTTCATTTGAGCCATTAATTTTTTCTGCTGTTACGCAAGTCAGACCTGAATAGTTCACTTGCAAATCCCTTAATTAATGTTTGTTTCAAACTGACAAATAGTTTCTTCTGATGCTGAGGTCCAAAGCAAACCTGTGATGCAGCAAACAGACAAATGAATACACAGTATATTCTATAGCGCCGCTGTCTAAAGGTGTGTCATGATTGCTTCTGGAACGTCTCTCTCTGTCAGGTTCCTAATGATTATGTAAAGCAACTCTCATGTCTGCTAATTTAATAGTAACAACTTTGACTGATTGATCCATGAGTAGATACAATTGGCAGAATCTTCCAGACCCGCCTGGAGTTTTAGAAGGATGGGCGAGGGAACTTAATTGGGTGGGAGGCACAAACCCAGCTTCCTGAGAGGTTAACATTTTGGGATAACACCCTCAGAACTTTTCAGTTAAATTGGCTTTCCTGACATTCTTTGCATTAATTGTCAGGCCATGGATACTCATTAGCTCCCCTGGCTTGCTGGAATTATGTTCACTAGGACCATCTTGTTTAGCAAAAATGGGAAACTCTTGTTTTCACAAACTCATGGGAAGGTGTGAACACGGCAGTCAGGGTACAGTTTACTCTGAGAAGGAAGGCACCAGAGACTCACCAACAATGGCGATGGTGCTGGAGGGTGGGTGGGGAGGTTGTTGGTGGTGGTGCGGGGGAGTGGTGGTGGTGGTGGGTTGTTAAATATTCAGCCATGCATATTCACAGGCCTATATATCTGAAAGTCAAGGACATGGACTGATACCGGTTTGCAGGTGGTAGATTTCAAGGTTGTAGGGCTGTATCATTGGGGTTAATGAAGCCAGCAAGAGCAAGATTGAGCTCATTATCAAATGCATAGAAAGCAAAGTACAGATCATTACTACAATAGATCTCACACATAGGGAGGCAGTGGTGTAGTGGTAATGTCACTGAAGTAGCAATCCAGAACCCCCTAAGGGTAATGTTCTGGGAAGATGGGCTTGAAACCAACCATGCAGCAGGGGAAATTTGAATTCATTAAAAACCTAGATTAAAAGTGATGGCATAATGCAACTACTGTCGATTGTCATAAAAACCCATCTGGCTCACTGATATCATTCAGGGAAGGAAACCTGCCATCTTTATCTAGCCTGGTTTGCATGTGACTCCAGATTCGCAGCAATGGAGTTCACTCTTAACTGCCCTGGGCAGATAGGGATGGGCTATAAATACCAGCTTGGCCAGTGATATCTACATCCAATGGATGAATAAAAATAGAACATGGCAGATTGAAGAAGAGGAAAACCAATCCTGGGTGATGGAGGGGGTACCTCACCCTGTAGAGGCAGCTATAGGGTAAGCTTTCACCCAGGACATCAGCAGCTGCTAAGAACCCAAGGGATAGAGTGAAGATGCCAAGATCTCAAAGTGAAAACAAACATCTCATTCCTGATGTTCCTTATGAACTTCAGTGTCACAAGTTTGACCAACTAGAACCGGAAGCTGTAGCAGCATTGCTGATTTGAAGAACGAGGAGGAGGAGGAGGAGAAGAATAAAGAATAGCCAACATGAGTAGAACCAGATGTAAGAGGCTTGAGGGTTGCTGAAGTAGTGGATGAGCTTGCACTGACTGAAGATGAGGTTTTCAGCTCCATTGTGATGAGAACAGATGTACCAAAGGTATTACAGCTGCCTGCAGATGTGTGAAAGGCAGTGCTGGAGATGCTTGTGTATTAATAGAGAACAGTGTATTTTACACCCGCCACCTCCTCCAGGCAGAACTTTACCTGCTCAGTTTGGTAGGCAGTGCTGTACCCACGGCATTGAGGATCACAGTGGCATTTCATGCATCGATTGGGGGGTATATGTGTCATCTTAGAATCTGCAGTCCACACTCATATCTGAGAGCTCACTCAAGCCATGTACAGGAAAGCAGTACGGTTTGTCCAATTCAGCACTGGACCTAGAAAGCCAAGGTGTCTAAGTTGTCAGATGTGCAGTTATTTCTGGGTTCCATCAGGTACAGGAGGCCATTGACTGCATGTGGCACTCAAAGCTCCCTGAACAGGAAAGGATTTTACTTCTTCAATGTCCAGCTCATTTCTGACTGTAGACAACTATTCCTGTAGGTGTGTGCCCATGTTCCAGAGTGGCAATGCTTACATCCTACACAACTCCCATATGCCATATATTCAGTTCCTGGAAACGTCTCCAGGGTTGGCTTATGAGTGATGAGGAACACCCCTAGAAAGCATGGCCAATGATCCAGGTGTCCAACCCTCAGGGTGATGTAGAACAGCACGGCAAAACAGCATATCCAAGAATGCCATCACTGAAGATGACCTTCCACTGTCTGTACTGCTCAGGAGGAGCACTCTATGGTAGGATCCCCAGAATAGCGATTGTTTGCTGCACCTTACACAGCCCAGCTCAATGACAGAGTGAGAACTCGGTGGTGGGGATAGATGGACCAGTCATCAGTCTCCTTAGACAAGAAAGCTGCAGTCTGACAGACACTGAGGGAGTGAATGATGAGGAGGATTCTGAGGAAACCAGGGCTGTCCAGATGTGAGGCAGACAAGTCTGTGAGAACGTGATAATGGCTGCATATAAGGGCAAGTGATTTTGCATTAATGTATGTGGACAATCAGAACTCCAGCCAATTATGGCACGTAGGTATTCCCGCCTACAAGGGCATGCTTGCTTTATACTTTCAAAACCTAAAGAAACTATGTTTGCCATTAAATGTAAATTAATTTATCCCTTGGTATTGATAACCTCCTGTTCAGTTTTCTGGTCAAAGGAATGGAGTTCTGCAGATGTAAACAGGGATTGTGGGTTTATGGTTCAAATCTTGTCTTGTAACAGGCATTCACTGCTTACAGAAACCACTGCTTCATGGAGGCAGCCACGCACTCACATCCTGGAGCCACAATACCAGACAGACTTGAGCAGACTCCTCTGCCCATTGCTCCAATCTGCATATGATCTCTGTCAGCACTGCAACCCAGTGGCCTGCACTTCCATTGAAGGCTGTGTACACAGACTCACTATATGTATTGAAGTATGAACTCTGGCAGATGTCTGAGGGTTAATACCACTGTGGAATGAGTAATGCAATATTGGTAGCTGCATGGAGGTGATGGGATTTGGATTGCTTACGAGGCATCCGATCTTATGTATGACAGTCCTGTGCAGTGACTAACTTACAACGCAACTTTACATTCATAAGGGAATAAAGCATTGAATAGAGACTACCACATATCATGGTGCAACAACAGCAGATTATTCATTCTCAGCACCCATGGGTGCTGTCCTCTGCTGTTACCTCAGTCCAGGCTGCCTTCACCACTGAAGGAGCAGCACTTCGAAAGCTAGTGCTTCCAAATAAACATATTGCACTATAACCTGGTGTGCGATTTTTAACTTTGCCCACCCCAGTCCAACACTGGCACCTCCACATCATGCATACCATTCACGATGGCCTCTTGGTGTTGGAAAAGACCTTCAATGCTCACTCTTCAGGGGAACATCCCCACTTTTTACCTTGTCTCTGATATCTCCAGGAGTTGCTGGGGGTGATGAGCAAAGGTTGAGTGATGTTTCTGGTTGCAGAGAGTAAAGTGCCTTATAAATAAACCCAACCCTCTACTCTATAAATCCCCAACACGCTTCCTACAAATGTAAACCCATTTAAAAGACATCTGCACCCGCAGTGTTACAGCCCACAGTCCAGGTTTTGGAAAGTAAGATTAGAATAGGCAGCTGATTCTTTCCCCGCAATGAGATGCTCAGATACAGCAGGCTGAATGGCCTCTATTGGAGCCACCACATTTCAATATGTAATGCCCCAATACGTAGGGAGGAAACCTTCCTGTGCATATGAAATGAGCTGAGGTAAAGGTAATTGTGCAAGTTCCCCTCCAAATACCCACTGTCCAGACTTGGATTTTGTCACTTGGTCAAAATCCCGGAATGCCCTCCCTATGAGTATTGTGGGTCTACCCGTAGCAAATGGATGCAGCGGTTCAAGAAGGCAACTCAACACCATCTTCTCAAAGGCAACTAAGGATGGGCAATTGATGCTGGCCAGTCAGCGATGCCCACGTCCCACGAGTGAAAAAAGAAACTTATTGCGAACTTTTCAGTACAGGATAGAATCCCTGCAAGTGTGGAAACAGATCATTCGACCCATCGACCAACTCTCCATCAGCATCCCACCTCATTCCTCTAATCCAGCATTTACCATGGATAATCCACCTAATCTGCACATGCCTGAAGACTATGGGCAATTTAGCATACCTAATCCACCTAACCCGCACACCTTTGGGCGAGGGGGAAAACCACAGCACTTGGAGGAATCCCACACAGACATGGGGAAAATGTGCAAACTCCACACAGACAGTCGCCCAAGGGTGGAATTGAACCCGTAGGGTCCCTGGTTCTGTGAGGCAGCAGTGCTAACCACTGTGCCACCCAGAACTTTGTGGGTTTGCCTCCACATTTTGACTCAAAAAAGGTTCCAGCCTATGATTCTAGCCTTCCTCAATTTGGAAAATGCAGAATTAAGATACATGGATTACCAATGATGCAGAAACCTTTCTATTCTTTGACTGATAACCCACCTTCATGCACTAAGATCTATTGGCTTATCAGCATTGTATAGGTCAGGGCAGCCAAAACAGTTTAGATTCGCAGTTATATCCTTTTCCAATGCTTGAACCTTACAATCAAACTTGACAGCCTGCTCCCCCAACTCAGTGAAACAATGATTTACACCTATAACTTGTGTATACGTAATAATCATTTTGTTCACAATGAATTCTCAGAGTATTCTAACCTGAGGTGGACAGGGATATGATGGATGCCATATGTGGGGAAAAACAGGAAAGGTTGTGATTGGCAGGTGAAAAAATACAGAGTAGGGTTGAAGAGATTTCTGAAATAGAGCAGCAAATGCACTGTAAAATAGAATGGGTTTAAAGACATTTGGATTTTGAAACAGTTCATCAGAATAGGAGAAACTAAGCTTGGAATGTGGGACTTGGTACATGTGGGGACATGAACTGTGGTGTGAAGGATGAATTGCTTCTTGTATAAGGTTGAGACAGCAAACCGGCTGTGGGAAATGATAGAAATCAAGGCCGGAAGTGACAAAAGGAAACTATTGTTTCAGCAACAGAGGAACAAATTGGTGGCAAATGTGGGGTGTATGGGCATTTTGAAGGAGCAGTTTTACGAAGACTTTGGACAGGGGTGAAGCAAGTTAAAAATATTGTGGTTCAACAGAATTCTAAAAGCTCACACCTATTCTGACTCAGTTTCTGATCAGATGATAATGAGGTATGAGAGTGGGAAATATAAAGACAGAATCTCAGAGGTGTTGACAGAACCTTAAGAAGACGGTCTCAAATTTGCTGATACTTAGCTGTAGGAAGTTTGGCTCACCCGTGGTTTGAAAACAGTCAGGCAATTTGAGGTGCGGCAACTATCTTTGAGTCAATGAAGAAAATAGCAAGGTAGAGCTGGGTGTTGTCAGCATACATGTAAAAACTAACCAAATGTGGATAGGCTGTGCACGGTGCATCCATATTCCCTGGTACTGCATTCTGAACCAAGTCAGCATTCTCACTGATGGTGCCAGCCAAACACTTTGGGACTGGGTGAAAGTGAGGGCTGCAGATGCTGGAGATCAGAGTTGAGAGTGTGGTGCTGGAATTGGGATTGGGGTTGAACACAAGGGTGGGATAGAAGTGCAATTCTTATCAGTGTACAGACATTGTGTTAAACAAGAGAAAATTTCTTAAGACTTTGCGTGCACAGGCATATATATGACACACATTACACCCACTTAACTGTTGACTTGCTTAAAGATGTTAGATTTTTAATTAAATTAATGGAAGTGCAGAGAGAGATTGCAAAGTTATATAAGTGTTACATGTGTGGGTTCTTTATGCTACCTTTGTGTTTACTCATTGATAAATGCCTGGCAGGCTACTATGAGGAAACAAAACCTGAGCAATCTTAGATTTCACAGTATGCCACTGGGGATGATTAAATCATCAGGAAAGGAAGGTGACTGGTTGTGTTGTGGTCTGAATGTAGTTATTAGAACTCAGTTGATAATTTGGTTGGGTTCTTTGGCAATGGCCTCAACACCATTGAAAAAGAAATATGGAGAATGGGGGATTCCCGCTGCTGTTAGCTGCCGTGTGGCTGCCCTGGAAAGTTCATCTCGTTTTTGTGGATGTGGGGTCACGATTACATTTGGCTGATTCTCCCTTCCTTACATCCACAGGTGAATCATTTCCTGGCCATTACCATGTTGCCTAAACCAAGAAGACAGGGGAGCTCCTGCAATCTGTGGAGCATAAATAAGCACCTTCAAGTTAGGAGAAAAATCTGAGAGAACATCGGAATGGTCAAAGTTTGATGTGAAACTGAAGTTGCTGGAAGGAGGTATTATGCAGCATAACCGGTCAAACATTTTCCCGAATTCTACGAAGCTGTGGGATGTGAGATCTGATAATGGCATAGCAGTGGCACGTGTTTAAGTAAACTTCAGCATTTGTAATATCTCCAGCAATGATTTACAACTTGAAGGAGTGAAACCACCATTTCCATTGTTCGCTTTCTGGGCCTGAGGTTGATTGGCAACTAAAAACTATTAGGTGGACAACCACCTGATGAAGATGTGGCGCTCCGAAAGCTAGTGTGCTTCCAAGTAAACCTCTTGAACTATAACCTGGTGTTGTGTGATTTTTAACTTTGTACACCCCAGTCCAATACCAGCATCTCCAAATCATAAAAATTATTCTTTTGCTATAATTCAGATAATGAATTCTGTGGTCACTAATTATGAAAATGAATCAACTTCATGGAACGCATAGGCAAAATCCTGTTTTTGAGAAGCTAATGGAAGCATGATACAAAGCTGCTGTTTCCTTACTGATCTGTACATTAGAAACAGTCTTTAAGAGAATTCTGGTTCTAAGTATCGTATCCCCAATTAGTTCAACAAATTTAATGAATATATAACTGAGGCATTAGAACGTCACTGATTCCTGGTTTATACTGAGTCCGTCACCTGCAAAGTGTACTTAGAATAACTAAACCGCAGGCACTCAGTTGCATTTTCAGGACAGGTGGAAGTGTCTAAAATTTCATCTCTTGTATCGGGCTTCTAACCTTGCTCTCTGTCACATTCCTTCGTATTTTATATTCCTGAGAACATTTGAATTAAATTCTCTCTGAATAATGTTATCCTGCTCCTCCTAAACCCCAAACATTCATTTTTCTTCTCTGCATTTTCAAAACTAGGAAATCAATATTCACCACATAATTTCTTGCGTAAGTTATTGCTTACAAGACCTCAAAAAGTTGTAACTCTTATAGCCTTCAACTTCCTATTACAATCTACAGATTTTTAAAACCCAAGCTTGGTTTTGTCTAATCACTATTTATTAATTTGTACAAACTTGGTCCCAATTTTTTTAGATTTACCATTGGCATTTTTCATCTGGACCTATGTTCTTCACGAATTCATTTAATAAAACATTGTTGCGGTGATGAAGACCGACAAACTCATAGGTATTAACAGTATTTTATATCTATTTATAACCAGGAAAATGTGGAAATAATTTGACAATAATATGGGACAGAAGCAATAATCTCAGATTAGTAAATAACAATTTACACAAATTTGCTAAAGATAATATTTGGTCGATTAAATCCTTTAATGAAGTAACCAAGAAGGTTATGAAGTAGTCGGTCTGACGTCGTACATGAGGGCTTTCAAAAGGGATTTGATAAAGTACTACCTATTAGACTTGTCAGTAAAATTAAAACCCTTGGCATTAAAGGAATAGTGGCTGCATGGATACAAAATGGGCAAAGTGATAGAGAAGAGAGTTGCAATGAATCATTGTTTTCAGACTAAAGGGAGGTACATAATGTGGCTTCCAAGGGAATCCGTATTAGGACTACTGCTCTCTTGGACCTATGTTAATCATCCACTTTGGGTATATATGGCATGATCACAAAGGATTGCAGACTCAGAAAATAAAAAAAGTGAAAATAGAACAGGCTTCAGAAGGAAATAGCCTGGTGAGATTGGGCTGATATGTGAAAAATACAATTAGAATAATATTAAATAATCCATTTTTGGAGGAGACTAAGGAGAAACAATACAAATTAAAGACTATCATGACAAAGCAGGTGCATAAATAGAGAGATTTGAAGGCTTATGTACACAAATGTTAGAATATATGAGGATAAGGAGAGAAGGCTACAAGGAATACAAGGACCATGTCATCATAAATAAAGAGATTTAATACAGGAGTAAGGATGTTTGGCTAAACCTCTAATTCACTGGTTAGGCCACAATTGGATTGTTCTGTTCAGTTCTGTTCATTACACATTAGGAATGATACTGAAACCTTAAACTGTATTAGACTGGTTAACAGAAATGTGGGGCTATAGTTGCATGGAGAGACATGAAAAGATGGGGCCATTGTCTTTACAGCTGAGAAGATTAAGGACATATTTAATCAAGGTATTCAAACTCTTGAAAAGGTCTCGTAGAATAAAAAAGCAGAAACACTTCCCAATGACAGACAGTTTGGTAAACAGAAGAAGGACAAAAGTTAATTAGCCAAAAACCAAGAGGGATGATGAGAATTTCTCCATGCAGTGAGGTGTTATTGATCTGGAATGCACTGCCTGAAAAGTCATGAAAAGATTTTCAATTGTAACTTCTTAAAGAGAATTGTATGAATGGTTGAAGGTGACAAATGCACTGGGCTATGGGAAACATACGTATGTATGGCGATATGAACTGGGAGCATAAATAAGCCATTCACCCCTCTGAGGTGCCCTTCACTATCAATGAGATCTGATATATTAGTGTTCTGAATTCCACAGTTCCATCTACCCCCAATAACTACTGATTCCATTGCCTTAAAAGCATTCATCTACTACTGTCTGAAAAATATTCAGAGGCAGAGTTCCAAAATTGCAGAGCCCTGAGAGAAAATAAATTCTCTTCATCTCTGTCCCAAAGGGAAAAGCACATTTTTAAATAGTGCTCCTTAGTTCTGGAACACATCCACAAGAAGAGACATCCTTTCTATGTCCATCTTCATGACTGTTCAGGCACTTCAATCAAATCACCCCTCACTCTACTAAACTTCAGTGGAAACAAGCCCAGTCAGTCCAGCTTTTCTGAATGAGACAATCCCTTCATTGAAAGAATCAAACTAGCAAATCCTTTCTGAACCATTTCCAAAGCATTTATATCCTTCCTTAAATAAGGAGGCCAAAACTGCACATAGTATTTGAAATGTACACAATGCCCTGTGTAATTGGAATATGATATCCTTATTTTATGGTAAATTCCTCTCATAATAAAGGATAGCATTCCAGTAGGCTCCCCAATTACTTGCTGTACTTGCACACTAACTTCTGAGACTCATACAATGGAACACCTAAATCCCTTGGAATTCTTGCGCTCAGCATTTAAATAATACATTGCATTTTTATTTTATCTGCCAAGATGCATAACTTTATATTTTCCCACATGATATTCCGTTTACCAGATCTCTGTACATTCACTCAATCTATTCATACCTGTCTACAACGTTGAGGTGCCCATCACAACATATTTTCCTATCTACCTTTACCATACGAACTAAGAAGTCTAGCTTTGATTCTAGACTTGTACTGGAGCAGCAATATGAATATTACAAAAAGACAGTATTCCAGGCTGGGCAATTCACCAATTTCTGCTGAAAGGTGTTAATTATATTAATTTGATCTGGGGATTCACCTCTGCTCATATGAATATTGGAGCAGAGTGAAAAGAGGGTATTGGATTAAATGATAAGCAAATTTATAAGTTCATAAATTTTAGTGTTTCATCCTCCACTGCCTGGGTATCGGAGTTCTTTGCTTATCTGATTTCAAATGCTCGATAAGCCAAAGTTTCTGCAAATGAAAACTGAGATGACTGAAACCATTGTCTTCAGCCTGCCTTATTCCCTCTGTTGCTGAAACTCTCACTGAAATAACTCCACAGAGGCTGGCATCCTGTCACCAAGTCAGACTTTATTTACACATGAACAGTTCTCGACAATAATATTGCCTCATTCTGAGTCTCAGTATTTCTGACACTCACCCTTTTTATATATCAGCAAGGCCTTCCTGATTGGACCAAATTAACAGACCAATCAGGGAACTCATATTCTATTATGTCTAGCTGGCTGACCTCCTCAGAATCACTCCATCCTCCTGGAATTGTGCACTGTTCAGACAAAGCTGCCCTCTCATTTTCCATGTACCTCTGTTCACCCAAAATGCTGTGATGTTAGGGTCCTGGGGAGCGTTGGTGAATGAACAGACCTTGGACTGCAGGTTCACATTTCCATGCAAGTGGACTCATACATAGACAGGACAGTGAAGAAGACATTTGGTATGCTTGCCTTTATTGGTCACTGCATTGAGTATAGAAGTTGGAAGGTTATATCACAGCTGTACAGGGCATTACTCAAGCACTTTTGGAATATTGTGTGCAATTCTAGTCTCTCAGCAATATGAAGAATGTTGAGAAACGTGAAAGGATTCAGAAAATATCTAGAATGATGTTGCCAGGGTTGGAGGGTTTGAGCTATAGGGAGAGGCTGAATAGGCTGGGGCTACTTTCCCTGGAGCATCGGAGGCTGAGGGGTGACGGTATAGAGGTTTATAAAATCATGAGGGGCATGGATGGGGTAAATTGACAAGGCCTTTTGCCCTGGATAGGGGAGTCCAAAGCTAGAGGGCATGGGTTTAAAGTGAGAGGGGAAAGAGATAGAAGGGACCTAAGGTGCAACCTTTTCATGTATGGAATGAACTGCCAGAGGAAGTGGTGGAGGCTGGTACAATTACAGCATTTAAAAGGCATCTGGATGGGTACATGAATAGGAAGGATTTAGAAGGAAATAGCTGGCAAATGGGACTAGATTAGGTTCGGATATCTGGGCGGCACGGACAAGTTGGACCGCATGGTCTGTTTCCATATCTCTATGACTGACTCTATGGTGGGGTGTTAGCTTACATCTTTTAGCTATTATTCCTATTTTTGATGGCCTATAGTGGTTCCTCCTTCTCCAGCACTTTGATTTTAAAATTTACATTGTGGTGTTGGAGTCATACATCTCCGTCCCTACCTCTGTAATCTCCTCCCATTGTACAGTTGAGAACAGAAGTGAGTCAAACAGTAAGGGCAGGCAGGGACAAGGTAGGACGAATAAATTAAACTGCACTTATTTCAATGCAAGGAGTCTAACAGGAAAGGCAGATGAACTCAGGGCATGGTTAGGAACATGGGACTGGGATATCATTGCAATTACAGAAAATTGGCTCAGGGATGGGCAGGACTGGCAGCTTAATGTTCCAGGATACAAATGCTACAGGAAGAATAGAAAGGGAGGCAAGAAGGGAGGGGGAGTGGGAGTGGCATTTTTGATAAGGGATAGCATTACAGCTGTGCTGAGGGAGGATATTCCCGGAAATACATCCAGGGAAGTTATTTGGGTGGAATTGAGAAATAAGAAAAGGATGATCACCTTATTGGGATTGTATTATAGACCCCC
>NC_057720.1:58392805-58444274 GCF_004010195.1 Chiloscyllium plagiosum
TTGCTGAACAAAGAGACCTTGGAGTGCAGGTTCATAGCTCCTTGAAAGTGGAGTCGCAGGTAGATAGGATAGTGAAGAAGGCGTTTGGTAAGCTTTCCTTTATGGTCAGAGGACTGCATACAGAAGTTGGGATGTCATGTTGCGGCTGTACAGGACATTGGTTAGGCCACTGTTGGAGTATTGCGTGCAGTTCTGGTCTCCTTCCTATCAGAAAGATGTTGTGAAACTTGAAAGGGTTCAGAAACGATTTACAAGGATGTTGCCAGAGTTGGAGGATTTGAGCTATAGACAGAGGCTGAACAGGATGGGGCTTTTTTCTCTTGAGCGTTGGAGGTTGAGCGGTGACCTTATAGAGGTTTACAAAATTATGAGGGGCATGGATAGAAATGGACAAGAAACTTGAAAGGGTTCAGAAACGATTTACAAGGATGTTGCCAGAGTTGGAGGATTTGAGCTATAGAGAGAGGCTGAACAGGGTCGGGCTGTTTTCTCTTGAGCGTTGGAGGTTGAGCGGTGACCTTATAGAGGTTTACAAAATTATGAGGGGCATGGATAGTATAAATGGACAAAGTCTTTTCACTGGGGTTGGGGAGTCCAGAACTAGAGGGCATAGGTTTAAGGTGAGACGTGAAAGATATAAAAGAGACCTAAGGGGCAACTTTTTCACACAGAGGGTGGTACATCTATGGAATGAGTGCCAAGGATGTGGTGGATGCTGGTACAATTGCAACATTTAAGAGACATTTGGATGGGTATATGAATAGGAAGGGTTTGGAGGGATATGGGCCGGGTGCTGGCAGGTGCGACTAGATTGGGTTGGATATCTGATCGGCGTGGACAGGTTGGACCGAAGGGTCTGTTTCCATGCTGTACATCTCTATGGCTCTATGTACAGCTCTTGGAAAACTCTACATTCTTCAAACCTGGCCTCTACTGCAAAGTCTTTTGCACCATCATTCTAAGATGTACCTTCAGCATCATAGCACTGAGCCTTGGAAAGCCCTTCACAAACCTCAGCGTATCTCTCACTCCTTCTTTAAAACATTTCTGGAAACTTACCCCTTTCACTGTGCTTTTATTCACCTAATCAATATTGCCTTCTTCATCTTGATATCAATTTCTGTCTGATTATGCTCCTGTGATCATTTTAGGGTTTTTTTAATGTGTTAAAAGATGCATGCAAGTTGTGTTTATTTTGCTGTGATGACCTCTATGATGAGATAGGCCATTAACCCTGAAGGTAGAAGCTTAAAAGAACAGTACAATGAAACAAAGAACTGTGGATGCTGGAGAGATCTGAAACAAACAAAAACAGAATATTCTGGACAAACTCAGCAGCTCTAAAAACTAAATTAACATTTCCAGTCCAGTGACTCTTCTTCAAAAGTTCAGAAAATGGGTCTCTGGTCACAAAATTCTGTTCTCCACAAAGGCTGCCACACCTGCTGAGTTTCTCCAGCAATGTTTGAGTTTGTTTGTCTTAGTAGAACAACAGAATTACCTTGAGCGAGAAGCTTTGGGAAAGATAGGAATTCAGGGGAGCAGGAAAGGATAAAAATTAAACTATAAAACAAACTGATTCAACACACATGTTGTGGAGTGCAGTGGTTTAAGCAGTCAGCTCACCATCACCTTGTCAAGGGTAACTAGGGATGGGCAATAAATGCTGGCCAGCCAGCGATGCCCATATCCCATGAATGAATGAAAAAAACATACAAACAGGACAGTTGAAAGTACATACTTTGCAGTACGATGTTTAAAAAAAAAGCAATTCTGAAGTCAGTGAAGATTATCTTTTAGGTTCCATTGTCTGTGATCATTCCTTAGGCTGCACTATTTCTTTAGTGACAATCATGGACATCATATGAAATGCACCCGTAGGAGTGACTTAAATCATCATAGGTGTAATGTAAAAACCTTTTTAAAGTAATGCTTCAGCTGATTATTGACAAACCCATATTATCTCTTTTGTGCTCTTTAGAAGCAGGTAACAGTACGACAAAATATACTCACTGCGTTGCCTTTCCCGAATTTGGAGTCGGTGGGGGTCCTACAAAGGGGACAAAGAGAAAGTGTTAAAATTCGAGAGTTCAGGCATTACTCTTTGTTTGGCATTTGTGGCAAAGTGCTGTTTTTACCTGTAGCCTTGTGCTTTGATTTATATCTAAGCATGGAAAATTAAACCTTGGTAGAAAAGGATGCAGTTTATCCATTACAGATGTTTGATGAAAAATTATTTCACTGCCCAATGGACAAATAGTTAAATGTTTACCAAGTATGGAACTGAGCCACTTAGAGGCAAGAAGCTTCTGGGTTTATCCCTCGCCTGTTCTGAGTTAATAGATCAGAGTTCAGTAACAGGTTTGTTAAGATTCAATTCTGAACATGAGGCTAGAGAGGAGAGAAGGCAAAAATCAGACAGACTTCCTGTTAATCAACAGTGACTCCTGCTAAAATATGGATAGATACTGTGCAACAATCAGATGCTTCTCGAATGTGTTCCCGTGCAAACAATGATAAGATGACACCCATAATAACTGATCCCAGCTTTTAGCAATGTCTTAGGAAAGGAGAGGCAGAAAATGAAGGAATGTAACAATAAGGCCCTAGAAACGCGAAAGGAAATCGCCCAATAGCCTGACTGAGCCGAGCTGATAATTAGGCTTTTCCTGCCAAGCTCTGTATGGCTGACTTCGGAAAAGAAAAATAAATTCGAGCAAAGCTTACAATCATGCCAAACAGGTAACTTCTCCACCAGATGAAGGATACATATCGGATTTAGAGTGTGCTGGAGTGATCACAGAAACCCGTTTGAGATGACTGAGATCAGCCATTTGATTCGATCCCAAGGCTCAGGTAGTTATAGCAATAGGTCGAGATCAGGTTCTAAAAACATTTTTATTGGAATTCAGGTAAACATTTTTAATTGTTGCATTTTCTTCTTCCTTTAGTTAGCCTGTTCCAGTAATGAAGGAGTCAAGGCTCCCATTAATGGTATCACATCAGAAAATAACTTTGGTGGGGGAGTGTACAATGATTTTCTTGACTGTCCCTTGGAAGATGTTATTTCCACAAGTTTTGCTCCTTCCAGCTTGAAGTGATTCAAACTCCAGGGCTCGTGCCCTAGCTGTGATGTGCCACTGCTCAATGTCACCAGTCCACTCCCAACAACTCATTTTAATGTTACATGCAACATTGCAATGTGCGACAGCATTCTAACAAACTATTCTCTTTTCTTTCCAATGCAAACATATGACCTACTGTACTAGTCAATTGTATTCATGGCAGGAGTGGGGAAATAGAAGATGTAAAACTTGGGATATTTTGTGGTAGAGAACGTAACAATTATTATTTGAGTACTCAATGACCATTGATAATTGATACTTGTTCAACCTGTGTAAATAAGATTGGGACTTGCAGAAAGGAGGAGCAAACTAACCAGGACACCTGAGCACAAGGAGTCATTCAAGTGGGGAAGAAAATAGGAAGATAGTTCTGGTCAGGGAGTTGTATAATTAGGGCAGTAGATATTGTTTTCTGCAGCTGTGAGGAGGAGTTCTGAAGGCTGTGTTGTCTGCCCAGTGCCAGAATTAAGGACATCTCCAGTAGTTGTCATCCATGTTGGTACCCACAACATTGGTAGGACTAGAAGGGAGGTTCTGTTGAAAGACCTTGAACAGTTATGAGTTCAATTAAAAACCAAAATCTCTAAGGCAAAAATCTCTGGATTACTATCTGAGCCAAGCGCAGGGTAAATAAAGTCAGGCAGTTAACTGTGTAAAAGGTTGATGCAGGCGGAATGGGTTTTAGACATGGAGCACTAGCACCTATATAGGAAGTTGTCCAGTGGGATGTGGTTCCCTAGAGTTGTTCTGGGATCAGTGGCCTGGCGAATCAAGTACTTAGGGCTGAATGAGGGCTTTGGGAGAGGGGAAATGAACACTTAAAGCAAGGTAGCATGGCAACATTACAGGATAGCTGTCTCCATGATAACCAGAGGGACATGGAAACTGCCTGAATTGCTGTGCTCTTCCAGCACCACTGATCCAGAATCTGGTTTCCAGCATCTGCAGTCATTGTTTTTACAACATTACAGGATAGCTGTCTCCATGATAACCAGAGGGACATGGAAATTACAGAGTACGCTAACATAGGAAAACAGCAGTAACTAGGGTCAAAGGGTGGGAAAAATAGCAAGAAAGACAAAGTTACTGTTTCTTTACTTGAAAACGTATAATGGAGTCAGAGGCAAGTTTAATAAATGATGCCTGAGACAAAAACAGGGTAGTTAGCTTAATGTTCGTTATTGGGAAAATGTTAAGAGTCGATTATAAAGGGCGTAATTGCAAAACATTTAGAAATACATCATGAAATGAAGCAGTCAGCATGGCTTCATGAATATCTGACAAATTTACTAGAATTCTTCGAGGAAGGAACAAGCAGAATAAATAAAGGGGAAGCACTGGATGTAATATTTTTGGATGTTCAGAGGTATTTGACAAAGTACCACAGATTAGGCTACTTAAGTAAATAAAAGCTCATGGTGTTCGACGTAGTATATTAACATGGATAGAGGATCGGCTAATTAATAGAAGACAGAATTGGGTACAGTGGGCATTTTCAGGAATGGCAACCTGTAACTAGTGGAGTGCCATAGGGATCAGTGCTGGGGCCACAATTATTCACAATATATATTAATCACTTGGATGAGGGAAGTGTGTGTATGATAGCTAAGTTTGTGGATGACACAGTACTGGGTGATAAGTGACGAAGATGACACAAAGAGCCTGCAGTGGGATACAGACAGGTTAACTGAGTGGGCAAAAGCTTCGCAGATGGAATATAATGTGGGAAAATGTGAGTTATTCACTCTGGCAGGAAGAATAGAAGAAGTGAATATTATTTGAAAGGGGGAGACGGCAGAAAGCTCTGACACATTGGGATTTGGGAGCCCAAATACATGAAACACAGAAAGCTAGCAACAAAGTTCAGTGGCTATTAAGGAAGACAAAATAAGAAGTTGGCCTTTATTTCAAAGGGAATTCAGTGAAGAAAGGGAAGTCTTGCAAAAACTGTATAAGTCAGACCATAGCTAGAATACTGTGAACAGTTTTAGGCCCGTTATCTCGAGAAAGATATACTGGCATTGGAGGCAGTCCAGAGAAGGCTCACTAGGCTCATCCTGAGCATGGAAGGATTTTCTATGAGAAGGGGTTGAGTACATTCAGCCCATAATAATTGGAGATTGGGAGAATGAGAAGTGACCTTGTGGAAAGATGTATGATTTTTAGGGGGACTTGACAGTGTAGGAGCAGAAAGACTGTTATGCCTTGTGGGAGAGTCTCGGACAAGAGGCCATCATCTCAGAATAAAGTGTTGCACATTTAGATCATAGATCATAGAAGGACAAAGTTAAAGACAGTTTCTTTTCTCAGAGGATACTGAATCTGTGGAATTTTTTTACCACAGAAGACTGTCAAGGCTGTTTTTCATGTATATAAGTATGGAGATAAGACAGATTTTTAATCAAGGGGACCAACGGTCATATGGATAAGACAGGAAAATGATGTTGGAGGATATTCAGGTCAGCCATGACATCATTGAATGGTGCAGCAGACTTAAAGGGCTGAATGGCCTCCCTCCACTCCGATGCTTTATGGTCTCAGAATCGTCATTCTGCATTTATTTATTGACAAATTAGGGACAGTTTGAGCTAAACGTCGTAAGACCTAGACAGCAAGTGCCCAAACTCAACACTGGATACTAACAACAGCTTGTATTAATATAGCACCTCAAACATGATAAGATACTCCAAGGCCCTTTACAGGAGCATTATAAAACAAACTTAGACAGCAAACCACAGAAGAGATAATCAAAAGGCTTGGTTAAATAAGGAGGCTTAGAGCAATACTGTAAGAGGGAAAAACAAGATAGAAGAGGTTTGGCAATGTAATTCTAGAGGTAGGCCCCTTGGCAGCTGACACCTTGGCACTGATGGTGGAGCTACTAAAGTCAGCTGTGTCCGAGAGGTCAGAACTGAATGGGTGCAGATTTCCCTGAGGAACAGAAGGTGATTACCGAGACCAGGACAGATTTGAAAGCAAGGACAAAAATTTTAAAATCAAGTCATTGCTCCTTTGATGCTAATATACTTCAGCAAACTGAAAAGTGACAGGTAACTGGGACTTGGTGTGAGTTAGGATATGAGCAGAAGTTTGGATGACCTCAAGTTTAAAGCAGGTACAAAATGTGAGACCAAGCAGATATATGTTGAAATAGTCAAGTTTCAAGGTAACAAAGGCAAGAATGATAAGTTGACAGAGCAGATGGGCAGAAACTGGCGTGAATCATCGAATCCCTACAGGCCCTTCGGCCCAACAAGTCCACACCTATCCTCTGAAGAGTAACCCACTCAGACCCATTCCACCACCCTACTACTCTACATTAACCCATGACTAATGCACCTAACCTACACATCGCTGAACACTATGGGCAATCTAGCATGGCCAATTCATCCTAACCTGCACATCTTTGGACCTGTGGGAGGAAACCGGAGCACCCGGAGGAAACCCACACAGTCATAGAGTCAAAGAATCATAGAGATATACAGCATGGAAACAGACCCTTCGGTCCAACCTGTCCATGCTGACCAGATATCCCAACCCAATTTAGTCCCGTCTGCCAGCACCCGGCGCATATCCCTCCAAACCCTTCCTATTCATATACCCATCCAAATGCCTCTTAAATGTTGCAATTGTACCAGCCTCCTCCACATCCTCTGGCAACTCATTCCATGCATTCCATTCCATACATTCCAGCCTCTGTGTGAAAATGTTGCCTTTAAGGTCTCTTTTATATCTTTCGCCTCTCACCCTCAACTATGCCCTCTAGTTCTCGACTCCCCCACCCCAGGGAAAAGACTTTATCTATTTATCCTATCCATGACCCTCATAATTTTGTAAACCTCTATAAGGTCACCCCTCAGCCTCCGACGCTCCAGGGAAAAGAACCCCAGCCTGTTCAGCGTCTCCATATAGCTCAAATCCTCCAACCCTGGCAACATCCTTCTAAATCTTTTCTGAACCCTTTCAAGTTTCACAACATCTTTCCGATAGGAAGGAGACCAGAATTGCATGCAATACTCTAACAGTGGCCTAACCAATGTCCTGTACAGCGCAACATGACCTCCCAACCTCTGTACTCAGTACGATGACCAATAAAGGAAAGCATACCAAACGCCTTCGTTACTATCCTATCTACCTGTGACTCCACTTTCAAGGAGCCTTGAACGTGCACTCCAAGGTCTCTTTGTTCAGCAACACTCCCTAGGACCTTACCATTAAATGTATAAATCCTGCTAAAATTTGCTTTCCCAAAATGCAGCACCTCTCATTTATCTGAATTAAATTCCATCTGCCACTTCTCAGCCCTTTGGCCCATCTGGTCCAGATCCTGTTGTAATCTGAGGTAACCCTCTTCGCTATCCACTACACCTCCAATTTTGGTGTCATCTGCAAACTTACTAACTGTACCTCTTATGCTCGCATCCAAATCATTTATGTAAATGACAAAACGTAGAGTACCCAGGACTGATCCTTGTGGCACTCCACTGATCACAGGCCTCCAGTCTGAACAACAGCCTTCCACCACCACCCTCTGTCTTCTACCTTTAAGTCAGTTCTGTATCCAAATGGCTAGTTCTCGCTGTATTCCATGAGATCTAACCTTGCTAATCAGTCTCCCATAGGGAACCTTGTTGAACGCTTTACGGAAGTCCATATAGATCACATCTACTGCTCTGCCCTCATCAATCTTCTTTGTTACTTCTTCAAAAAACTCAATCAAGATTGTGAGGCATGATTTCCCACGCACAAAGCCATGTTGACTATCCCGAATCAGTCCTTGCCTTTCCAAATACATGTACATCCTGTCCCTCAGGATTCCCTCCAACAACTTGCCCACCACTGAGGTCAGGCTCACCGGTCTATAGTTCCCTGGCTTGTCTTTACTGGCCTTCTTAAACAGTGGCACCACGGTTGCCAACTTCCAGTCTTCCGGCACCTCACCTGTGACGATCGATGATACAAATATCTCAGCAAGAGGCCCAGCAATCACATCCCTAGCTTCCCACAGAAATCTCGGGTACACCTGATCAGACCCTGGGGATTTATCCATCTTTAACCGTTTCAAGACATCCAGCACTTCCTCCTCTGTAATCTGGACATTTTGAAAGATGTCACTATCTATTTCCCTACAGTCTATATCTTCCATATCCTTTTCCACAGTAAATACGGATGGAAAATATTCATTTAGTATCTTCCCCATTTTCTGTGGCTCCACACAAAGGCCGCCTTGCTGATCTTTGAGGGACCCTATTCTCTCCCTAGTTACCCTATTGTCCTTAACATATTTGTAAAAACCCTTTGGATTCTCCTTAATTCTATTTACCAAAGCTATCTCATGTCCCCTTTTTGCCCTCCTGATTTCCCTCTCTAGTATACACCTACTTCCTTTATACTCCGCTAACGATTCACTCGATCTATTCTGTCTATACCTGACATATGCTTCCTTCTTTTTCTTAACTAAACCCTCAATTTCTTTAGCCATCAGCATTCCCTATACCTACCAGCCTTCCCTTTCACCCTGGTAGGAACATACTTTCTCTGGATTCTTGTTATTTCATTTCTGAAGGCTTCCCTTTTCCAGCCGTCCCTTTACCTGCGAACATCTGCCTCCAATCAGCTTTCGAAAGTTCTTGCCTAATACCGTCAAAATTGGCCTTTCTCCAATTTCGAACTTCAACTTTTAGATCTGGTCTATCCTTTTCCATCACGATTTTAAAATGAATAGAATTATGGTCGCTGGCCCCAAGTGCTCCCCCAATGACACCTCAGTCACCTGCCCTGCCTTACTTCCCAAGAGTAGGTCAGGTTTTGCACCTTCTCTAGTAGGTACATCCACATACTGAATCAGAAATTTGTCTTGTACACACTTAAGAAATTCCTCTCCATCTAAACCTTTAACACTATGGCAGTCCCAGTCGATGTTTGGAAAGTTAAAATCCCCTACCATAACCACCCTATTATTCTCACAGATAGCTGAGATCTCCTTACAAGTTTGTTTCTCAATTTTCCTCTGACTATTGGGGGGGTCTATAATACAATCCCAATAAGGTGATTATCCCTTTCTTATTTCTCAGTTCCACCCAAATTACTTCCCTGGATGTATTTCCAGGAATATCCTCCCTCAGCACAGCTGTAATGCTAACCCTTATCAAAAATGCCACTCCCACTCCCCTCTTGCCTCCCTTTCTATCCTTCCTGTTGTATTTGTACCCTGGAACAGTAAGCTCCCAGTTCTGCCCATCCCTGAGCCACGTTTCTGCAATTGCTATGATATCCCAGTCTCATGTTCCTAACCTTGCCCTCACGAGGAGAATGTGCAAACTTCACACAGTCACCCAAGGCTGGAATCGAACCCAGATCCCTGACACTGTGAGGCAGCAGTGCTAACCACTGAGACACCATGCCATGAAGTTGGATAATGTTACAAAAGCAGAAACAGGCAGCCTTAGTGATGGCACAAATATGTGGGGAAAGTTAATCTTAGGGTCAAATATAACAAGGGTACAAATGATTTGGTTTAGTCTTTTATAGTTGCTAGGGAGTGGGCTGGAGTTAGTAGCTAGGGAACAGAATTTGAAGTGATACCGTAGGCTTCAGTTTTTTCAATGCTTAATTGGAGGACATTTCTGCTCATTCAGTAATGGATGGTGGATAAGCAACCTGATCAATTAGGAACAGTAGAGAAATCAAGAGAGGTGGTGGTAAGGGAGACCTGGGATGATGACAATAATTGGATGTTAACTTGTTTATCTTGGGAAAATGTCAACACCTTAATTGCCTCCTTCCAATGGGGTGGCAAATGTAATTGGCAAGTTAGTAACTGATGGATTGCAGCTGAGGTCCCACATTGCTGAGGTAACCCTCTGAACTCAATCCAAATAAGGCACTTCAGGCAGGGAGACGCATCTGTACTTCACTTTGTTATCTTATTTCTTTCAGGACTATATTTTAAATAGAAACAAAAGTTGAAGACTTCTATTCTCCACTCTTAAAAGTACCTTAACTAGATAAGCATGCTTCACATGTAAAGATGTAGAAAGTATAAGCAGGATATTCAACTATTTAACATGTCAGCCGAACCCAATCCTATCCAACGTGCACTTCCCAACATGACTCACACTAAGGTATTTGGGAGTGACAACTCTGGTTGACATTTCTTCTCCACTTTCTAATCCAGTAACATTAAGACCTCTGACCTCCAGCACCTTGTCAGATGAGCTAATTTGACACAGCCCATCATAAAAATGAGGACCTCCCCTGCAACCGCAGATTGCGGTGGTTCACGGACTCCCAGCCATTCTGCTTGTTCTGTGGTGCTGTGGAGTCCATGGACCATGTATATATTGGGTGTGGGCGTTTGCACTCTCCTCTGCTTTTGGTTGCACTTCAGTCCCACGCTCCTGATCTTCGGGCACCCGGTACGGAGGAGGGAGGGCAGGTCCGAAAACCTCCTCGTGGGTCTGCTCCTGGGCCTGGCCAAACTGGCCATCAACAGGTCCAGGCAGCGGGCCGTGGAGGGGTCGTTAGGGCCGACTGCCTGCCCCTCTTCCGCGGTTACGTTAGAGCCCGGGTGTCCTTGGAGAAGGAGCACGCGGTGTCCACCAACACCCTGGAGTTGTTCAGGGAGAGGTGGGCGCCGCAGGGAGTGGAGTGCATCATTTCTCCCTCCAATTCTATTTTGATTTAGTCCCTACCCTCCCCTTCACTGTTTTGATCACACAGCACTGCCCTTTGATGTGAAGGGCACTGCTTGTCACTGGCCACTTGGGTGTTTTCCTGTCTTCCTGGTGGTGGAAATTGAATAATGATTCGTGCACTTTGTATCTTTCACTGTGTCTCACACCTGCACACACACACCATGGGTGCTGGGGGAAAAAATAAGCACTACTGCGGTTAGGCGGTAGTGTGGGGGTTAAAAAAAAATGTTTAAAAATAAAATAAAAATGAGGACCTGACTGACCTTAATATTGATTAATTCATTGATTGAACCATTAGGGAACAGTTACTTTAACTGCTTTTAAGTGTTGTGATAACCAAAATAAGAAATAGCTGTACAGCATTAAGAGACCGCTCCAGTCATATGTATCAATACATTATAGGAAGAGTTACACTGAACACTCTCTATTGCAAAGAATTTACTTGCACAAAACTTTAATAACCTTAATTAATTCCATCTTAAACCCACAAATGATATTGTAATGACCATCTGTCCTTCATCTACACTCAAAATGACTGATACAATTGTCATCTAAATCTTTTTATCCTGCGAGATGTTTTTCACAATGGACATACCACTAAAGCTGGAACTTAGAGCCATAGAGTTAAAGAGATCTACAGCACGGAAACGAATCCTTTGGTCCAACTCTTCCTTGCCAACTAGATATCCTAACCTAATCTCGTCTGATTTGCCAGCATTTGCCCCATATCCCTCTAAAGCCTTCCTATTCATATACCCATCCAGATGCCTTTCAAATGTTGTAATTATACCAGTCTCCACCACTTCCTCGGGCAGTTCATTCCATACACACACCACCCTCTGTGTGAAAAAGATGCCCCTTATGTCCCATTTAAATCTTTCCCATCTCACCCTAAAATGGACCTTGTCTATTTACCCTATCCATGCTCCTCATGATCTTATAAACCTCTATTAGGTCACCCCCTCAGCATCCCACGCTCCAGGAAAAACAGCCACAGCCTATTCAGCCTCTCCCTATAGCTCAAATCCTCCAACCCCGGCAACATCCTTGTAAATCTTTTCTGAACCCTTTCAAGTTTCACAACATCCTTCCATTAGGAGGGAGACCAGAATTGAACACTTTTGGAATCCTAATGACAAGAATCAGCATATTAATTCCACTTTACTTTGTCCTGTGCCATCCAATGCTCACTGCAGAACAAGGGACTGCATCTTGATCCCCATTGGGACTCACTTAAATAAGTGGCTGAGGAGTTTGCACAGTTGGCAAATGTGCTGCTGCTCCATTTCCAGCATAACCCCGGGCTGTTTTCCAGAATTCGGATGGCAGTGTGGGCAGCAGGGCTACCTACCCGCAAGCAGCAGATACTCAATTCCATTACTTATTAAGGCCTGTTGTTAGAAACCACCCAGAATCAGTAGGACATCCAGTGAAGTGGTTTCTCCATTCTACCAAAGAGATGGCCTGGTTGCAAAGGCCTTTTTCTGATTTTAAATTTGAAGAGGTTGACAGCACTTCATCATGTGGCATCCTGCCAGCTTTACACCCGATGACCAGCTATTTCAGACAATGTGCTTTTCCTCCCTCTATCATCCTGACAGTCCTCCACTGCACCACCTCCTTTCCCCGTTCCACTGCTCTAAACCACTCCCCCTCTAAACACAATAAAGGCAGAGACCCCGTTGTCCTCACCTACCATCCCACCAGTCTCTGCATCGAATACATCATCCTTAATCACTTCCAACAACTCAAACTAGACCCCACCACCAAGAACATCTTCTCTTCCCCATCCATCTCTGCCTTCTGCAAGGACCATTCCCTTCACCAATCCTTGGTTCGTGCCACTCTCCCCACCGACCCCACCCCGAACCCCAGGTACCTTCCCCTGCAACCAGCAAAGATGCAAAACCTGCTGGTATACTACCCCCCCTCACCTCCATCTGGGCCCCAAACAGTTCATCCAGGTGAGACAGAGGTTCACCTGCCTCTCTTCTAACCTAATTTACTGCATCAGTTCTTCTGATGTGGTCTTCTCTACATTGGGAAGACCGAATGTGAACTTAGAGAACAGTTTGCCGAGCATCTCAGCAGGGCCTGCAGGGGCCGGCCAGACCTCCCACTCACTGCCCATTTCAATTCCCCTTCCCACTCCCTTTCCAACATGACCAACCACAGCTTCCTTCATTGCCACAATGAATCAAACCGCAAATTGGAGTAACAACACCTCATCTTCTGCCTGGTCAGCCTACAGCCCAGAGGACTCAACATTGAATACTCCAATTTCAAATAACCTCCCTTTCCATCCCCCGACTCCCTTCCTTCCACTGCTCCCTGCCACCAACTGGAGTCATTCCTCCCATTGACCAACCAGGTCGTACCCTCTACCTGTCTTCATCTCTCCCCACTTCACCGCACTGCCCACCACCTCCCTTATCTGCAGCTCCCCTTACAACCACCCCCAGTCCTGAAGAAGGGTTACACCTGAAACGTCAACTCCTCCGTCTCCTGATGCAGCCTGGATTGCTGTTTTCTTCCAGTCTCCTGCTTGTCTACCTTGTATTCCAGCACCTGCATTTTTTTGCCTCTAACCAAGTGCTTTACAACTGCCAGAAGGCCTCAAAATGGACCTCCAACTTTCAGACACCACCTGACATATATATCTACCCGCTAGTCACTAATTGGCCATGTTTGGTAACCACACATTTAGTACATTTCCCACAAAGGCTCAACAGAGGAGGAAGTGCTGGATGTCTTGAAACAGGTAAAGGTGGATTAATCCCCAGGACCTGAGCAGGTGTACCCGAGAACTCTGTGGGAAACTAGAGAAGTGATTGCTGGGCCTCTTGCTGAGATATTTGTATCATCGATAGTCACAGGTGAGGTGCTGGAAGACTAGAGGTTGGCTAACGTGGTGCCACTGTTTAAGAAGGGTGGTAAGGACAAGCCAGGGAACTATAGACCAGTGAGCCTGACGTCGGTGGTGGGTAAGTTGTTGGAGGGAATCCTGAGAGACAGGATGTACATGTATTTGGAAAGACAAAGACTGATTCAGGATAGTCAACATGGCTTGGGGTGTGGGAAATAAAGAGGATTGGTGAGGGCAGAGCAGTAGATGTGATCTATATGGACTTCAATAAGGCATTCAACAAGAGGGTGGTACATGTATAGAATGAGCTGCCAGAGGAAGTGGTGGAGGCTGGTACAATTGCAACATTTAAGAGGCATTTGGATGGGTATATGAATAGGAAGGGTTTGGAGGGATATGGGCCAGGTGCTGGCAGGTGGGACTGGATTGCGATGGGATATCTGGTCGGCATGGACAGGTTGGGCTGATGGGTCTGTTTCTCTATGACTGTAAGTGCTGTCTACTTGGCACCCCAGTACCATTATTAAACTACGTTTAGTGTTAGGACTCCCTGTTTTATTTCCTCAAGTACATAAAAGATTGTAATGCTTCTCAATAGATCTTACCAAATTTGACGAAAAGCACACCCGTGGTTGAAACAGATTTTTGTCCATTTGTAGCTACACATTGGAAATAACCAGTGTCTGTAGTATCGAGGTTTCGTATTCGGAGACGGGAACCATAGCTGGTCAGCCGGTAGGATATCCGCCGTGGTTCCTGGACAACTGGTGCATCATTCTTCAGCCAGCGGATGGTTGGAGCCGGATTGCCGGAGACTTTGCAGTATAGCTCTGCAGTCTGGCCAAGCGAAGTTGTGATATTATTCATTGGCTCATCCAACGTTAGGTAGTAATCTGTAAAAGAGTTTTTCAAAATTATCTTTAGTTGCAAGTCTGACAAAAGGCTCAATTAATGTGGAAGATTAATAAAGTTTATTCGGTGACAAAGAATACAAGCACTTTTGACATCGATCAGTGGCTAAATCCATCATCATGTTTCATACTGATCCTTACAGACCACATATGTCTTAAGCTGAAAGCACTGTCTGTGTAGAATTAGTTTGTTCAGTGTCAGTTGATGAGAAAGTACAGTGAAAATGGTCAGATCTCCCATCCTTTAAAGCTTGGGTCAAATGAAGCATTTTCACTTTACATTCTGGTTAAGATTTCGAGATGGAAATGTGTTGCTGGAAAAGCGCAGCAGGTCAGGCAGCATCCAGGGAACAGGAGAATCGACGTTTCGGGCATTAGCCCTTCTTCAGGACATTAGCCCTTCTTAAGATTTCGAGCCCCATTCCAACTTGATCTGGGTGACACTTCAAGCCATTACATAAAGAGTGCTGCATTATTGGAGGGGCTGATATGTTTAACTGAGTTAGCTCCTGTCGCAATATTCAAAGAGGAACAGGAGCAATCTCCATTGCTCTGAGGAATATATATCCCTCAATCAAAATCTGAAAACAGTTGAAATGGTCATTATCTCATTCATATTTCCTGGTCCTTGTTGTGTTGAAATGGTCATCACATTGCACCAATTAACAACAATAATTACTTCAAATGTACTGGATTGGCTCCAAAGCACTTTGGGGCCTCTCGGGACATAAAAGGTGCTATACAAATGCAAACTAGGTCCTACTTTATTGCATTGATACCTCCTGAAAAATGTACTTGTGTGCCTGTGTGCCAGGGAAAAGTTTGGGTCAAGCTAACATAAATGAGATTTTGCAGTGGTCAAATAGGCTGAATACATTCATTTCAATAGCCACCCAGCTAAGATGAGGAAAATGGAGTTCATAGAAACTCTGCAGTGTGGAAGGAGACCATTCAGACACTTGAATCACACTGACCCTCCAAAGACCATCCCCAACCAGATCCATGCCCCTGCCCTATCCTTGTATTTCCCATGGCTAAATCACTTGGTCTACACATCCCTAGACACTATGGGCAATTCAACATGGCCAATCCACCTAACCTGCACATCTTGGAGGAAACTGAAGCACCCAGAGGAAAACCACGCAGACCAAGGGGGAATGTGCAAACCCCACCCAGGATAGAATCAAACCGGAGTCCCTGGTGCTGGGAGGCAGCAGTGCTACCCACTGAGCCCCCATGCCACCCACCATGAGGCCACCATCAGATCAACCTTGATTTCACTGAATGATGGAACAGCCCCAAAGGGCCAAATGGCCTACACTTGCTCCCAATTCTTGCGTGTTCTACTTAAAATGGTCTGGTGCTCCTGAAGCAGTCCCCAACATAAATTAGTACCTCCAGTGAACAGCAAAACTCAAAAACATGAAGAAACAATTCACTTCTTAAAATTTGTAAGTAACTCGACACAAATGTGATTACATTATCTTGACATCTACAGAAAGAACTTTCCTGGATTTGAAACATTTAACTCCTGTCATAGCATGTCCTTGTTTACAAACTTTCTCTTCTCAGACCATTCAACCTGAGCTGTTATGTTGTTAAACACACAGAGCAAAGAAAGTTAAATCTCCAAATATGTTCAAGGTTTCTTTTTTTGTCTGTCACAAAACACCGTGTGACCTCCATCCTCTCTCTAACTATAATTTCTTAAATGTTGCAGCTTGTACTTGGCAATGTTGACTGCTAATTACTTTGTGAACTCCAAATACTTTGTTACTTTCTTTCAAGATGAGACACACTGCTGATAGATCGACACGGGAGCTACTGCGTTCCAGATTGTACTAGCAAATCCAGCAGAGTCATTTTATGGTCATGAATCATCAGGGCTGCCTGAAGGTACTGCACACGCAAGGGATTGGTAGGCTGGTGGGAGTAAATTAAAATTTCAAAACCCCCTAAACACGAGTCTTACAAATAATAGACTGTCTGAGTTTTAATAGCACTGATTGGGAATTAATAATACTAAGCATTTAATGAGGTCTATAACCACCCAGCATTCTCTTGAAATTACATCCTAACGCCCTACTTACATTGTAGAACTGATTCGAGAACAACTAGCACAGCTGCTTGCAAGCCTACAGTTTTATTTCTGTCCGCAATACGCTCTCTAGTTCATGGGGAAATAGAAACCGGTTAGCAAGTAAATAATCACATCGGTGACCTGTTTGGCAAGGCTGAGCCAGAAAGGTCACCACCTCGACCAACCAGGTTATTGCCCTACTATGGATCTCACTATTGTAAGGTTGAGTTGTAGCAGCTCCATAAATAGCAACAACACCATCATCATCTGAGTGGTAGTGATTTCGAAGAAACTGAAATTTAACCAACATCTAAATCTTGGCTAATATTCATCGTTTCAAACGGTCAACACGGTTTTCTCTTTACAGATGTTGCTAAATTTTTCCAAAACTTTCTGTCTTTGTAGCAACATCCCCACATTTCTCTGCAAAATCTGCAATGGGATCTTTCCATGCTCTTCTGAAAAAACTGGTAAGACTTTAGTTGAAAATCAAATGAAGCATGTCCAACAGTATAGCACTTCCCCAACAGTGCAGCAAAGCCTCTGCTGATCTACAAGGAGTGGAATCTGAACTCTCAACCTTCGGACTCAGACCAGTCCGCCACTGATCTACAGCTGGATGCTAAGCCCAAAAATATTGTACTGGATGCATTCAGGTCATCCCTTTTGATCCCTTGGTATTTAGCTCTCGTCTCAATATCTTCCAGATAATTTCTGATTACAAAGAATGTAACTCAAAAGTGCTGTAATCACAGCTACCATCTTGTTCCAATATCAGAGAGGTGACTTGCCAACATATGGAACCTTTCGCAATTTAAAATATTCAGACATCAAAATGACACACAGATCCTACCATCTCAGACGGGGATTCTTTATATTGTACAACTGTGAGTTTAATCAAAATCAATTGGAAATTCTGTTCCCATCATGCTCCGCCATCACCACCCCCAACCCTGTTACTTTCTGTTGAGAATTAACCCCAGAACAACCATTCTTTGTTTTAGTACTCAAAGAAATCCTTTACACTTTCCATGGCAACTTTATGCAGAACATAAACTAATTTCTCCGACTGGTTTATGTTGGCAGGCTGTTGCCTTAGCCTCCTCACTTCAGACTTATCTCAGACAGAGCAAGGACTCTCGGCTTTTACAGTTATATAATTAAAAAAGAAACTTTATACATCTTAGACATCCCAGGAAATTCTACTTCCTTCTGTCACACTTTTTATCTTCAGCTATTTCCTCTCATGAAGGCTGGGTCATTCAAAGACACAGATCCATACATGTTGCCCTGACATACCACACCCAATCTGCTGTTGTTTCTGTCTGTACCTGGACACTAAATACCAGCAGACCATAAAGGGCATCACGGAGAAACAATGAAATTGTACTTATTTAGCGCCTTCCACCATCTCAAGGTATCCCGAACAGCTATAAAGCTAAAAACACACTGCTGGAGCGGAGAACCTTTTGTATATATCAGGAAAATAGTCATGTGTCCTGGTGAGGTTTCCAATTCCTGTAGGAGGCAGACTGGAGAAGGCCACAATCTCCCATCCCTGGCTGGCCTGCCTGTTTGCCAGCACGTTCCCGCTTCCTCTTCACAAGCAGTGGGCCAGAGCTTCAGCAGGTTTGATCCCAACCCCAATTCCCTTCAGCCAACCTTTGGCGATGACCATAGCTGGGGCTGCATGATGGACAGGTTCTACTTTGGATTATCAGCCTGGCAGCTGAAGCTGGTATTAATGTCATCTTCATTCTTGAGGTGGCCTCTCTCCTTTAGCTTCAGCAGGCAAGTCCCACCTCAGACAAAGAAGCTGTTGAACTCTCAGAAGTGTACAGTGTCCGACTGGCCTCCCAGCCTTGGGAGCCTGCCCACTACCCTTCAGTCTATAATGAACATTTTCCCTGGATGTTAAATGTCCTGCATGATGAAAATTGTTGTGGGCCTCAGGCATCAACTTAATATGGAACCAGGACTTAGAATTGGGCCAATGCAAGGCCCCAACCTCAGAACTAAAATATGGACCTCTGCCTTGTCCTCAAACAATAGCCACAAAATCACTGCACTAGAGAGGTTGCAAAGGAGATTACAAGGATGTTACCATGACTGGAAAATTGCTTTTATGAGAAAAGACTGGATAGACTGGGGTTGTCTTCCTCGGAACACAGGTGACTGAAGGGATTTTTCTTTGAGTTATAGAACATAGAACATTCCAGCGCAGTACAGGCCCTTCAGCCCTTGATGTTGCGCTGACCTGTCATACCAATCTGAAGCCCATCTAACCTACACTATTCCATGTACGTCCATATGCTTGTCCAATGACGACTTAAATGTACTTAAAGTTGGCAAATCTATTACTGTTGCAGAGAAAGCATTCCATAGCCTTACTACTCTCTGAGTACCCTTCTATACCCTTATACAAGGTTGTGAGGGGTCTGCATAGAGTGCATGTGGAATGCTGTGTACTGTATTGGTCACCTTATTGAAGGAAGGATGCAAATGTAGGAGACAGTTCAGAGAAGGTTTACAAGACTGATAGCTGAAATATACGGCTAATCTTATGAGGAAAGGCTTGAAAACACTGGGGTTTAGAGGAGTAAAAGATGACTTGATTGAAATATATAAAATCCTGATTGGTCTTGATGGGATAGAGAGGATGTTTCCTCTAACGGGAGAATATAGAACTAGTTTAAAAATCAGGAGTCACCTATTTAAAACTTAGATTAAGGCTGAACCTTATCACTGAATCACAGAATTGTTAAGATGTAAAAAGAGGCCATTCGGTCCAGTATGCCTTCACTGGTTCTTCAGTCGAGCATCATTATATACTGCCTATCTCCTCTGATTTCCCCAGCCTCTTGTACATTATTTCTTTCTGAATAATTTTCCAAAATGCTCTTGAATGCCCTTAATCTGCCTCCACCAGACTCCCAGGTAGCGCATTCCATATTCTAACTATTTGCTGGGAGAAAAGGATTTTTCTCATACCTCTCTTGGGCGGCACGGTGGTACAGTGGTTATCACTGCTGCCTCACAGCGCCAGAGACCCGGGTTCAATTCCCGCCTCAGGCGACTGACTGTGTGGAGTTTGCACGTTCTCCCCGTGTCTGCGTGGGTTTCCTCCGGGTGCTCCGGTTTCCTCCCACAGTCCAAAGATGTGCAGGTCAGGTGAACTGGCCATGCTAAATTGCCTGTAGTGTTAGGTAAGGGGTAAATGTAGGGGTCTGGGTGGGTTGCGCTTCGGCGGGGCGGTGTGGACTTGTTGGGCCGAAGGGCCTGTTTCCACACTGTAAGTAATTTAATCTAATCTCTTGCTTCTTCTGCAAATCATTTTAAATCAATGCCATCCTGTTTGTGCTCATTTATGTTTCTCTCTATCTATTCTAGTCCGCATGCTCATGATTTTGAAAACCTCTATCCAATCTCCTCTTAGGCTTCTTCAGTCCATTCCATCACTGAAATTTCTCATTCCTGAAGCCATTCTTGTAAATCATCTCTGCACTGTCTCCAACGTATTCATGTCTCTCCTATAACATGGTACTCATATTATACACAATGCTCCAACTCAGGTTTAACGTGTGTCAGCTACAAGTTCTACATCGTTGAAACTTTATTGCTGGAACAGCACAGCAGGTCAGGCAGCATCCAGGGAACAGGAGATTCGACATTTCGGGCACAGGCCCTTCTTCAGGAGCCTGTGTTCCAGCAATAAAGTTTCAACTTTGATCTCCAGCATCTGCAGACCTCACTTTCTCCTACAAGTTCTACATCACCTCCTTATCTTGTACTCTCTGCCCCTATTAATACGGCCGAGGGCACTGAATGCTTTACTTCCTGCTTTCTCTACCTGTCCTGCCGTTTTCAATGATCTGCATCCATTTACACCCTGGTGCCTCTGTTTCTGTATTTTCCTTTAGAATTGTACCTCCTATTATATATTGGCTTTCAATGTTATTTCCACCAAACTGAAACACCCCTGCCATCTATTTGCCCATTCCACCAACCTGTCTGTATCTTTCTGGAGTTCCAAATCATCACCCTCACAGTTTACAATCCTTTCCAGGTTCGGTGTCATCTGCAATCTTTGAAACTGTCGCATGTACACCAAGATCCCGATCATTAATACAAATCAGGAAAAGCTAAGGTCCCAATACTAACCCCTGGGAACTCCACTACAACCTTCCTCCAGCCTGAAAAATATCCATTGATCATTACGGTTTCCTATCACTAAGCCGATTTTATATCCACGTTGCTACTGACTCTTTAATTCCACGATTTACAACTTCTCTCACAAAAACTCTAGATGCTGGAGATCTGAAACAAAAACAGAAAGTGCAGGAGAAACCCAGCAGCCCTGGCAGCACCTGTGGAGACAGGAACACTGTTAATACTTTGAGCCCAGTGATCCTGCATCAGATCTGTTCAGTTTCTTCAGCACTTTCTGTTTTTGTAACTTTCCTGAAAAGCCTATTATGTGGCACTGCATCAAACACCTTCTGGAAGTCTACGTTCACCACATCAATAGCGTTACCTCCGTCACCTCTTCAAAAAACTTCAGCAACTTAGTTAAACAAAAACTCTAGCCAAGTGCCAAATGCAGTATGTATTTTTCAGAGGACTTTTCACTCCCAGGCGTAGGAGTTTTATCACCATATCTTACCAAACTTGCTTCATTAACTACCCACCCCAACACATGGAATCCCTCCTGTCTCATCCCAACCCTCTCTGATCAAACAGCATTCCCAGAACAACTTGCCACTCAATGAGATATTTCAAAATTGACTGGAATCCCTCTTCCAATATGGTCAACACCTTCAACACAGAACAGAAAGGAAAAGGACAGGCAGATGGAGGCAATGTTTTTCACTAATCATTTAAATTACAATATTCAGGGCCCAATTCCTCATGAGCATTCTCATATACAACACAATCAATCGCTTCTGTTCAGTGTGCGTTAGTGATTGAGAGACCAATACCAGTCTATTGAGGTTGCCTGAATTAATACAGGGCCCTTCAAATATTATGCCTACACTGTGTGCAAATATCCATAATTTCCCAGTGTAGTGTGGGTATCAAATGCTGATTGTTTAAAGAAGGAAAGTCTGGTGAAGGAGTATTCGAGGGATTGTTCACTGATTTGAAGCAGTTCATTGCAGGAAGAACGATTAATACTGACTGTGTACTGTTGCAAATTCAGTTGGTGCAGTATTTCCCATGATTAGGTGATTCTGGATCAGCTCCCAGACTAGTCTAAAGTTCCAGCCCCCACTGAAGTGAACAGAGCAACTTTGTGCTATAGCCAATTCATCCCTGTAACATGTCACAGGAATGCTTGTGGGAATGACAAAAAAAAACTGATGGAGCTGGTCTCCAAGTCTGCAAAATCAATGTTATTTTAACAAAGAGTGTAGGAGTTTGCCTTTGATAGTTGAAACTTGGAAAATTAATCCTGAGATGTAGTTTTACTGTCCCTTATTGGGGACTTCTTACAGCAACTCAACTAGCTAGTGCCACTAGAAGCTGGTTAAGGATGGCCCAGGATGTGTTGTACTTTTTATAAAAGTCATCTGAAAAGTCAAGGCATCCAAATGAAATAATGACTCCATCGTTATTTTCCTCTGATTTGTAGGGGTGTAATAATTTGTGGTCAACCTATTATAAATTATTACACTTGAACAACAAATCAGTTTATTTTTGAAAAAGATCTTTTGGCTGAACTAGTCTTTCAAGTGAAAACTAGGCTCACTTCTTGATACTGCTGCCATTTGATCTCTCAAGTTCTAAGTAAAAAGAGACATATTTTATTTTGAAAGATTACAAAAAACAGTGCTATTTCTGCTCAAAGTTAAAAAAAAACTCACCATCTCCTTCTCTGCTCTGGCAGACTTTCAATTTTTACAATGTTTTAAATAATAGATCAGAATTTTAAAAATCTGGTTTTTGTATTAAGAAAACAGATATTTGCCACCATTAGGTTTTGCTCACTCCTCTGCCTTTTCTCTTTTTCTTGGGATTTTTGATTTCCCATCTTTTCTTTCTCTGTCCTCCAAAACATTTGAAGTCACAGTTAAACCAGCTATTGATGATTTACAGGAGTAAAACAATGGAAGAATTTTAATTGTCCCAAATGCAAATTTTGTGATGCCTCTCATCATTGTTGTTTTAGGTCAACTGTGAAGGGCTAACATCACTTAATAAGCTGCTATTCATTCACTGAAGTTTCAACAGGCAATCATGACTTGGAGACGCCGGTGTTGGACTGGGGTGTACAAAGTTAAAAATCACACAACACCAGGTTATAGTCCAACAGGTTTATTTGGAAGCACTAGTTTTCGGAGCATTGCTCCTTCATCCACCACAACCACCTGATGAAGGAGCAGCGCTCTAAAAGCTCGTGCTTCCAAATAAACCTGCTGGACTATAACCTGGTGCTGTGTGATTTTTAACTTTTAACAGGCAATGTGCTCCCCTAGCATGGGCCTGAACCATGTCAATTGCTGCTGTTGTGCACAGAAAGATTCTTGTAAATACTTTTGCATTCTCTCAGAATAAAGGGGAGCACCAATAATACAGTAACACAACCCACTAAAATAAAACACTGTTAATGTCAGGTGTCCGAAATAAAAGCAAAATGCTGGAGAAGCTTCTCCAAAGATACTGCTAGACCTGCAGAGTTTCTCCAGCACTTTCTGTTTTCATTTTAGTACAGAAATATTTTTGCGTGCAGCTGAGTATTCGTTCTGCTCTCCTCCAGACCCCACAATCAAATTGGGTTCTACATATTCAATCCCTAGCCTATGTCAAGTTAGCTAATCTTGCTTTATAAAACCTGGCAATCACATTAGGTCAGCTGTGAATGGTTAAAAGAAACTTACTGCTGATCACTATCTGAAAAAAGTTGCATACATGGGAGAGTGCCTGATACGCATGGAATCCTACACTTGAAATGAAACCTTCGGAAGGTAAAGGAAGAAAACTAACAGCAAGGATTAAATGAAACAAAAAGGAGAAGACTTAGCTCTGCTGGTCACCCCCAATCCCCTCCCCTCGTTATCATTAACCTCGCTACAGAGCAGATCAAATCCCAGTGTGTATATTATCTCCTGTCCATTTTGAGCTCCATAATTAATGTTAGATACCATTCTTGACATGTTTGGAGTATTTGGCTTGGGGCTGTATCCTGCCATAGAGATCTGTAAGCACAAGTATTCCATATTTTCCTACACTATCCATGATGTCTTCTCATCTCTTCTTCGAAAAGATTTCCTTTCAAGTGTTTACGCTTTTTACATTAGGTAAGGTAATTTTAAATGCAATTTAGGTACAGGTTGGCTCTCTCACTGTCCCTATTTTAACAGACCGCAATATTGGTGATATTCCTGGCCCTACCACTGAGCAGCGACTTCTGGAAAGTCCATGTATGGTAAATTAAAAAGGAGTAGGATCTGGTTTAGTTGCATGGACTGTGCAATATCTGTTATTTTCAGAATGGAAATAAATGGTTTTTGATAAGTTCCAGAAGAGCCACCCGCATCTTTTATGTTTACTGTCCCATCTCAGTTAATCTGATAGAATGGTGGAGCTAAATGTCCTAGCTTAGAAGTGCCAAGAAAAACCTGCTAATTTCTATGCGGGGACAAAGTGCTCTCATGTGTTAATCTGAGGTGAAGGACAACCGTGATGTTTGTGGGGATAGGAAAACTAGCCTTTCAAATGTCATGCCATGAGTGAAAATCAAACTCATATTCTCCAAACTTTGATTCAGCTCGTTGTGAAATATGTAAGCAGTTCAAAAACATGTTCTCTTGGTGGCCAATTAGGTTTATTCAGCAAGTAACTACACAGAACAGGAAGACAGCAGCTGCTACCCTTGGATTACCCTGGGATTACAATTAATCCCAGCCCATGTGGTCTGGGAGAGTCAAAAGCAGAACAGGATCCCACAACCTGAGTATTCTCCAATGGATATTCTGAGAGTGTGAATACTGGATAAGGAAAGCAATGAGCTTGGTTACCCGAACAGCAGGACAAGGTCCATCATGAAGACTATCCATACACAACAGGCACTTGACTGCAATGAAGGAAGGTGCCCAGTGCCTACAGAAATGCTGGGACAAAAGATAAGAGAGAAATGGGAAAACAATATAGCTGGAAGCTAGTAAATGTATAAGAAGTGCATTATCAGGCACTCTTTTGCCAACTGAAATCTTGCACAATGTTATGTGATTTCCTTGCCAGTAAATACAATCAGATAATGAATAACTGATCAACTTTGGTGGGTTGTATAAGTACTAGGAATGCCATTAGATACTCAAGAGCAGTCAATGTGTTTAGGTGACGCAACCAGTTCACTGGAAGCTGGCAGAGAGCAACTGTATTTTTACAAATCTAAAGTAAAAAACTAGATTGCACTTCTTTCTTTTAAATCCATTAATTATGTCCGAAAAGCTAAGGGCTGAACACAGCAATCATCCATTGGTCTGTCTCCCCTCTGTTGATTTCTGTGCAGGGGGTAGGGAAACCATGACTTTAATAATAAAACACTTCATTCAATACCTACAGGGTGATGCATCAAAAATCTTGTCAATTCTTTTCACTGAATGTAAACACCATCTCACTGAAACTCCAGCATGCCATCACCCACGCGTATATAGCCTCTGATTCCCCATCATGCCAAAAAAGATCTGCTATACATTAAAATATAATGAAATACAGCAGGGAGCAAGTTGATAACATGTAACTAGTATTTTAAAAAAGTGTGCTATATGTATCAGTTACACTCAGCTTCTGCCATATATGGGAGAGAAGGTTGTTTAGCTAACAAAAAGCAGAAAAGGAGGCATAAATTTTTTTTCAGGTTGGCAAGATGTAATGAGTGGTGTGCGAAAGGGATCTGTGGTGGGACCTCAACTGATAAAGATTTATATAAATTATTTGGGTGGAGGGATGGGGACATTTTGTTGCCACATTTGTACATTAAAAATTGGGCAAAAATATGTGAAAATATAAAATTGTCCATTTTGGCAGGATGAACAAAAAAATTATCTGATCGTGACAGATTGCAAAGCCCTGAGATGCAGAGGGATCTGATTGTTCATGTTCATGATACATAAATGGTTAGCATGCAGCTACAGCAAGTATTTAGGACTGCTCATAGAATGTTATCCATTATTGTGAAGGGAATCGAATATAAAAAGGGAGGTTATGCTTCAGTTATAAAGGACTCTGTTGAGACCACACCTGGAGGACTGTGCACAGTATTAATTACTTAGGAAGGATGTAAATGCAATGGAAGGAGTTCAGAGAAGATTTAATGAGGTTTAATCCAGACTAATATTTGGAATGATTGGGGTGTATTGCAAGGAAATGTTGGACAGGTTAAACTTGTTTCAGATGGAATTCAGACAAGTAAGAAGTGACTTGATAGAAATGTACAAGTTTCTGAGGAATCTTCACAGGTAGATGTGGACAGATGTTTCCAGTTGTAGGAGAATCTAGGACTAGAGGTCACTATCTAAAAGTATGACATAGTTGAGGTGATTGTTTCTCTCTCAGGGGGTCCTGTCTGAGTCTTTGGAACTGTCTTCCTGAAAAAGGTAGTGAGAACTGAGTTTTTGAATAATTTTAGGGTGGAACTGGAAACAATCAGATTAAACTTGATTTTATTAATTGGTGACTAGCATCTCCTGCTCCTCGTCTGCATGGTTGGTAAACTATATAAAGGACATATAAAGACTCTGGCTCCATATTCTCTCTATCCAGAAGATCACACTTTGTCTTAAATGTCTGTGTGTGGTGAAAAATCAACCCATAAACTTTGGGCTGAAGAGTTATGGAGAGCAGGTAGGAAAGTGGAATGAAGACTGTGAGCAGATCAACCATGATCAAATCAAACGGTGGAGCAGACGTGAGGGGTTGAATTGCCTACTCCTACTCCCAGCTCCTATGTTCTTACATATGTAGTCCTTTTGTTGTGCACAATTTGACTATTATTATGAAAAAATACACTTTGTCAAAACTTTTTGTCTTTCACTCATCAGGACAATATGCAAGAATATCAATTTAAGACAAAAACCAACACTGATACTGTACAAGAGAAGAGTGCTGATTAGTTGACAAGTGGACTCTGTTTAGTAGGGATAATAAATATATCTGAGCCTAATATTTCTTAATACTGTTTTGTATCAATTTAGCATGAGAACTTTATAAGAGTTAAGGAATGCAAAAAATGCCAAACTCCAGCATATTTAAGTCTAACCTGTCCAACCTTTTCTGATTAGACAACTTGTCTATTTTATATATGAGTCAGAAAGCTTTTCTGAACTGTTTCCTTAGACAAAGAGACCAAAACTGCACAAATTACTGTAGATGTGGTCTCAATATATAGGGCATATACGCCCTGTATAGCTGAACCACAACCTTGGTCCTTTTGTATTCAATTCCCATCACGCTAAATGGTAACATTCTATTAGCTTTCCTCATGGTTTGTTGTACCTGCAGTCAAGGTTTTATGATTCATGCATCAGGACATCCAGATCCTTCTGCATCTTAGAGATGTGTCATCTCTCAGCATTTACATAATATACTTATTCTTTTACTTTTCATACTAAAATTGACTATTTCACATTTTCCCAAATTATAATCCACTTGTTTGACTTTTAACCATTCACTTAACATATTTATATATTTTTGTCACCTTACTACGTACGCTTCACAACTTATTCCTATTCTTCTGTCAATAAACTTGAAAACCATACTTTCCCTTCATCCAAGTTATTTATTTAATCTTTATTTTTATCCTTTTGTTCCTTATGTAACCTCTAGATTTAACTGTTGATCTGCTCTTCGAATTGTGCACTGTATTCCTTCCTGTCACTGTCATTTTAATATTATATATTCAATGCATCATGTTGCATTATCCATTTGTTTAATATATGAAGAGTCATGGGAACTCAGGATACAGAATAACCTCTGGTTGAGTTTGTGATTACAGCATCGCAAAGTGACTTTGCTAGATTTCATTATAAACACAGCCAGAGGAATCTATAATGGAAAATAATGACACAGGAAGTGTAAACAGATGTATGACATTTATATACGTATATATCATAAATGTAACTGTGGTATGTAGAGGGAATAAATTGAATTATTTATCTAACTCCAGGGGTACGTAAAGTACTTTGGAAGGGAACTCCCATGGGGTTTTCTCGGTCTTCTTTCTCAATCCCTAGAGAAACAATATAAACAGAAGTTGTTGGCCATTTACGTGGTTTTCACCACTTCTGCCACTAGAGAATCCCAGTGGAAGCTCCAGGAAGTTTTATTTTACAGAAACTAATCAAAAAACAGTTACTGCCCCTCTGAGGAGATTCCTCACAAACTTCCTTCTAAACACTTCCAAAATTCCTTCTAAATCCAAGAGTGTTATAAGTGCATCAGCAATTCACATTATCACTCCAGCAATGACACTTCCTTCCCCCATAAGAACAATGCTATGATCTGCTGGTAACTACACCATTCTCTCAACAATTTCTTGTTGCCTGTCCTGAGACTGATGACACACTTTTGACCAGACTTCCATCAGTGCTGGTTTACTTTTGTGAAGGCGTGCATTTGGTCAATTTTCTGTGGAAGGCATGAAAGACAAGTCTACACCCTGTACATGTATATTTTGCAGCACAGCCTCATTCAATGGCCTCAAAATCACATAAGTGTAATGGCACAGGAGAAGGCCATACAGCCTATCATGTCTGTACTAGCCCTTCAAATGAGCATTATTTACTGCCAACCTCCTGTTTTTACCTCATACCTTGCACATCCAAATAATCACCCAGTACCCTCTTAAATGCCTCCAGTGTACAGCTCTCTAAGTGAGTATCAGAGATGAGCATCCTAGTGGGTTTTCCCCTTCCTCCTGTAGCTTCAAGAGATGTTCTAACAACCTTTCCTTTCCAAGATCAGCCAACGTTTTATAGGCTGAGTGAACCTGAAACCTTCCTACTTCATGCAGTCATAATCACACCAGAAGCTGCACTTACACATTCAGCTCCTGACACCACATCTAACATTATTTTTAAGACAGCACTACTCTTAAGGATTTTCCAGTACATGCTGATATTAGCCTCATGTCTGAAAAAGACATGAATTTCTTTATGGCTTTCCTTTACTGTTGGCCAAAGTTCTGGCTATTACTTCACAATGTAACACCCTTGTTTTAGAACCAGGAATTCAGGGAAGGATTCTGCTTCATTCTTGCAAATTCACCAACGAATTACCTGCAACATGCCTATTTGTGACACAGAATTACAAAACATCAAGAACAGAAGCAGACCACTCAACCTAAAATGTCCATTCCTGTATTTGTGCTCCACAGAAGCATTTGTTGACCTGATATGTTGATTTAGAGTCTGTTTCAATGCAGGTATTGTAATTTGCTCAACTACTTCATGTGACAGTGAGTTCCACATTCTACCCATTCACAGAGTGAAAAGATTTTTTTCCTAAATTTTGATACTGGATTCATTAGTGACTCTGGATGCCAAGGCAACTATAAACATTCTTTTGGTTATTACCCTACCAACTCCCTCCACGTTGACATCAATCAGGTCATGCTTCAGCCTTCTCTTTTCTAGAGAAAAACTCCTAGTCTATTAAATCCTATAACTAACGTAACCAGAAAAGCAGCAGAAAAAAATCATGGGTGTTGGTTAGCAATGCAGTTTGATGACTTTTAAAATACACTGCAGACAATAAAGTGAAAAGCTTCAATCAGAAGATGGAAACAGTTAAGCCTTCCTGTTGTTTTAATGAACAGAAGAGGAAGATAAATGAGAGGCCTAGAGGATTGTACGCTACAAGATTTATAGACTTTCCATATAGAGTTATGTATTTTAGAATCAAGACTGTTTCATTTAAGCCCAGACAATTTCACAAGTTTGACAGCTACAGAAAGCTAAACTACTCTGTTCTGACAGCATCAAAGCTCCAGAATTTCAAGGAAACCTTGAAACACACATCCTGTTTGAATTACAGTATCATTTTGGTGTCCCAGCGTCTCCAACCAGGCTCCAACAAAACAAATACTCAGTAAAATCACTTGCAGATGTGGACCATCGCAGAAGAATGTTTCACTCCTTTATACAGAATCTCGTCCAGTTTTACTCCTAAAGTTGCTAACAGCATGAATGCTGTTGTACAGCACAGGAGACACATATGTGTGAACGTTTTGAGGGCTGGGGTGAGCAGCATTCTATAATTCGCTGGAGTTTTACGATATGAAATGGCTGCTTGCCTGAGTCACTGGAACTGTTCCATGCTGGCGTGGAAGGCTGCAACTGAGGTTCATCTGGTAAATCCATTCCTGAGGAAACCGAAAAGAAACACTTAGTAATGTCTGAATAGAGTCTACCATAATTCATGTATTTACAAAGACATTTAAACTCTCTCCTGCTGTGATGACAAACATCAAAAGCTATTCACTCCTTTTTTTTGTTTAATGAAGTTGCATTGTTAAGGGTAATACAAAGCAATATTCTCTACATCTGCAAATCAGCGTTAATACATAACTGCTGTTACCTCCCAGAAACATACCTGAAACAAATTCAGTCCAACAACTATTCACTAATTTCCGCATCAGTCTTCCTTTTCACTTATCAGAATGAAATTGTTAATTATTGTCAAACCAAAGCTTGTTTTATAGAGTGTCATCATTCACTAGTAAGTGGGTTGAGACAGTTTAAACTCATTTCACACTAGATCTTTATTTATATCCATCATCAAGTGGCAATCTTCAGTCCATCAATCCCAGCTGGAATTGATCCAGAGGTTCCCTGAGAGGAAAAGACAATGCTGCTAACCCACTGTATTAACTAACTCTTTAAATTTTACTCTTTAAAATACAAACTGCTCATTTATTTTAGAATGGGCTTCTGGACATTATCAGTAAACTTATTCAAATGTGTTACAACATAGCTCTGGAGAGGTAGGAACCCCAGCCTTCTGGACTATGGGTAGGGATACTACCACAAAACAAGAGTTTGACAGATTGGTTTTCTCAGCTTCTAGCCAAAAGGTTCTGGTTATTTATTGCTTAAAATATAATACAATGTGCAGGTGGCATTGTATTGATAGGCTGTCAGATCACAGTCAAGATTAGAGTAGCGCTGGAAAAGCATAGCAGGTCAGGCAGCATCCGAGGAGCAAAAAAATTGACGTTTCGGGCAAAAGCTCTTCAGTAGAAATGAAGGGCTCATTCCTGATGAAGGGCTTTTGCCCGAAACGTTGATTTTCCTGCTCCTCGGATGCTGCCTGACCTGCTATGCTTTTTCAGCACCACTCTAATCTTGACTCTAATCTCCAGCATCTGCAGTACCCCCTTCAGCCCTGTCATATCACAGTGATGGACTACGTAAAGATAAGACTGGCAGACACCCAAGAGTCTTTACAAATAGATATCGGGGATCTATTTTAGCTTCAAATGAGGTAAGAGACTCAACAGCTCATTTTATGCTTTGATCTGGGTGACTGCAATTTTAATCACAGAGATAAGAACATTTGTTTACTCCAAGCCAGTAAGCTCCTCTTTAAATATGCAGATCAGGTCCTGAAGATGTCATCATGGTCTGATCTGCTATTTTAAAGTTAAACCTGAAGGAGGGATCATTGGAGGTTTCCTCACCAGGAACTCTGTGTGGGTGCAAGTTTGGTAAGTTTGTAACAAATATAGGAAGTGCTGAAGAAACTCAGCAGGTCTCAGATCAGATTTCAGATCTCCAGCATCTACAGTTCTATGGTAGGTTTGTAATTTATTTTTCAGTTTTCTTGGAAGCAAGAGCATCCGGAGTACTAGGATGTGTGATAATGCTTCTGTGACATGGCTTAACTATGCTGAGGGTGCCCTGCAATGCAAGTTGTCAATGGTTTTGTAAATGTTTTCCAAGAGGAAACCAGTGCTCAGGCAGCCACTCAGCTCCAACTGCTTGGTGACTTTGGTCACAACAATCTGCATTTTAACCGAGACCCAGCAGTTCCAGACTGGCACCACTTATGTCACTATATTCTCATCTGCGAGTTAAAATTCCATTACCAATCTTAAATGGGCCATCAACAGGACATGCTGTGTTTTACTTTTGACAAAAAAAATGAAAAGGAGATATTTGAGGATCCAAACTGCTCTCATTAACCTCTTAGCCATTGAACTCAGCATGGATCGAAATGAAAAGCAAGTTCTTTGGTGGCTGCTCATTTAGGAAATGTATGTGGAAGAAACTAAAGTGAGTAGAAAACTTGAAAGGGGTGCCATTTATAGAAAACTAAAATCTTCACAGAATACCCCTCTCAGGGGTACAAAAGGGAAAACATGAAAATCGTTTCATTTGATGAATGGAAGACAGGTGATTCATCTGATAACTTCAGACATAAGTAAAATACCCACGATCCATAGTAATATGGAATAATTGCCCTTTTCTCATTCCTTGCTTTATATCCAAATATCATGGTTGAGCAAGTCTCCATGAGCATGTCAGTTGTCAAGATGTGTGGATAAACACCTGTGTGGTATTACACTCAAACTGAGTGAAGGAAAGTACTCAATACCATTTGTGTTTGCTCTATTTCACACCGAATCTCAGCACATAACTCATTTTTAAAAACATCACTCCTTACAAGTATCAATGTATTAAACCAATCAAAAAGACAGCATTGGTTTTAGTAATTAAGGTTCTTCTACCTAATACGATTAACATGTAGTACAATAGACAAATCCTGCATTTTTCTTTTTAATTGGCCTGAGATTTCCAGTTTATTGGATTGCCTGCTTAATGTGCGCTTAGCTGTAGCTCAGAGCAATACAATAATACGTTTAGAAAACAATTTGCTCTCAAATCAGATCAAATTCTACAACAATGGCCTAGACAAATCATCCTGATGAGATTACTTTAACTGTCATTGTCTACAAAGTGCAAGAATGATTTACAAGGCCCTTCTTAATTTTATTCTTCAGAAATTGATGGCTTTAAATTGTTCGAATAGTTGGAAAAATGCTTGCTAAAAATAAAAGCAACTGTTCAGATTAGTGGACACTACCTTTGTCCTCATTAAAACATATTGTCTGAAAGGCTCCGCAGAAAATCATTGCGTGTGTATCTGGCAGCGACTCAGTAATGTCTGTGTGTTCACTTGAAGGAATTGGAATGGAGCTTGGTTGAGAATTGGTTGAGATTAACTTCAATGAAGTCTGTTCGTGGTCAGTTGTCAGCAACTTGCCAATTAACAGTGCAGAAAATCCAACAAGACTGCAGTTGAGCAGCATCTTCAAGGGAGGTGCTTTTCTTGATGGTGGATAGGGAGCAGAGAGATTGTACGGGGACAGACAATGCGACTTTGATCAGAGCACTCAGACTGATACTGCAGGAAAAATGCTCAACAATAAGTTGAGGTCAAGCAGAAAGTCCTCTCACTCTAATAAATAATGGATGCCAAAGTAAATTTTAGTGAGGCAACGTTGAGAGAAATATCCCAGCAATCAGCACTGGCACCAGGATCTGACTGCGGTCAAGGATTAAATGATTAACAATCTAACCAAAACTGTGAAGGGGAGAACATTAATCATCCCTCTCACGGATTCAGCTGAACCTAATTTTAATCTTGGTATTTTGAACCTTTCCCTACCCCAATTCCTATTGTTTTATTCAAGTCACTGTGAAGAATTTGTTGCTCCACCTCTCTCCTTGCATTCACCCTCAAAACCTACAGATGGTCAAATTCTCTTGCTCTTTCATGTCATTTCCTCCTGTCGCCAGGCTGCCTGATTTGGGACGGGGTACATATTTATCCATTTTCACTCGACGTTCAGAAGAAGCCAACAGACAGATGGGAATATGCCAGAACAAGAGGAGCACCTGCTTTTTTTATGGACACAATTCAACAATGATCCTCTTTGAAATCTTTGTGTGCTGAGTATGTTCCTATATCAAGATTGATCTTTGGTCAGATGTAGTTTATTTAAGGAATGGCAGAGATGTTAGAGATCACTGTTAGTGCAGGAGAGCAGAAAAGGTACAGGTGAAGTGCTCTGCAGTGAGATATTACCAAAGAGCTTTGGCTTCACAAACTTCTGAGATAATCCTCCCCCCACACCATCCTCCATCTCGTTAATAGCATTGCCACTGATTATGCTGAAGATCACCTCCATGTACTGTCCCTGTTGCAGTGTCATACATTGGACAACAAATCTGTGAGCTGAATCTCAGGATACCATCAAATCTGTCCAACACCAGGATAATTGCGCAATCACTCAGCAGTCAGCTCGCTGAGAACTCTATTTGACGTGCAGTTCAGCAGCTGAGAATAGGCCAAGTGCGTAGAAGCTAAACTATTGTTCCAACACAGCTTGCCTCTCATTTGTTCCACAGGATCAAAGGTTTTGTCAGATGGCAGACTGGTGCAAGATGAAACTGTCAGGACAGCTGTTAGATAGGAGAGCAAAGACTTGTGTGATCAATGGTGCTGGATATCACATACCAGTTCAGTTCGAATAAAGTGGAAGGTCTTATGATGCAGGGAGACCCTGGTGTGTTATATATAGGAGACTGCAGGGTAATGTGGGTGCAATCAATGACACCTCAATCTGGGGGGTGGGGCAGGGTGGTGCACATACAATCTTTGTGAACATTAGAGCTCTGCCTTTCTACTTTTAGCTTTCCATCTGGAAAAAGTTGGAGAAGTTTGATCAAATGAATCTGGCATCAGTTATTGATTAACGCAAGCAAAGACTGCAGGTCTGAAATGAGCTACAGATAAAGCCTTGAGCTGCAAGAGTTTTGAGTGCAATGGCTGTGGCAGTTTCATTTCAGAAAATGATAAAACTTATGCAGTCTCCTGTGCGATATGTACATAGAACATAGAACATAGAAAAATACAGTGCAGTACAGGCCCTTTGGCCCTCGATGTTGCGCCGATCCAAGCCCACCTAACCTACACTAGCCCACTGTCCTCCATATGCCTATCTAATGCCCGTTTAAATGCCCATAATGAGGGAGAGTCTACCACTGCTACTGGCAGGGCATTCCATCAGGCAACATCCTGGTAATCCTCCTCTGCACCCGTTCCAGTGCCTCCCCATCCTTCCTATAGTATGGCGACCAAAACTGCACACAATACTCCAGATGCGGCCGCACCAGAGTCTTATACAACTGCAACATGGCCTCAGGGCTCCGGAACTCAATTCCTCTACCAATAAAAGCCAGTACGCCATATGCCTTCTTCACCGCACTATTTACTTGGGTGGCAACTTTCAGAGATCTGTGTACATGGACACCAAGATCCCCCTGCTCATCCACACTACCAAGTATCCGAACACTATATCTTGTGTTGTATCTTATTGTCTCTTAAAAGTATATTTTTAAATGACAGAGTATACCTTAGTATACCTCTAAGAGACATGATAATGACATGGCTTATGTGTCATCGCACAGTAGCAATGTGTATAAAGACCACATACTCCACCTTAATTCGGATCACTTGAAGCTTGACATGCTATTGAAAGCATGCTGCTCTGTTGGAATCTAATAGCTTAATATTAAACCAGATACTTATGTGCTTGTGAATGTAACATTTCCAGTAATCTCTGGCTCTAACAAATGTTTGTTGGATTCTTCAATACCATGTTATTCACGCTTAATTTTTTATGTTATGGAAATAACATAAGCATCTCCACAACTAATAAAATATTCTGCTAGAGGCAAAAATCACATCTGTTCTGGATTATTAGCTATATGGGCTATCCCTGTAAACTGTGCTGCTACAATTTGCTCTTCTGCCAACTGAGCTCTGTTTCCATCTTTCTCCTCCTCCTCATCCATCTGTCAGACTAGAATTCCCAAAACCATCCCACATCGTAAAGAGATGCCAGAAGCTCTCTAACTGTTCGACCATTCCATGATAATTAATTCTATGCAGCAATGACTAAGTCCCAGAAAACACTGTGATCCAAGCAAAATACCTCCTTATACTTTCAAATGATAAGAGAACAGTTGATGGCTGTAGGTATAGATAAAAAAGTCTACTGTATATTTTGTTGCAATGGTTAAAGATAATGGGTCTAGTGGTCGAAATGTGGGCAAAAACAAAACAAGCAGATTTTTGCATTAGCTGTTTGAATATCGGAGCATCACAGATGAGCACTTCCCTATCTTCACCCCATTTCCACATGTACACACGTTTTAGCAGGAGTTATAGGACAGTGATTACAAGGAAATTCTGGCTGATTTACTTTTCCCCAGGAACATCAAGACTAAATCTGACAAACTTATTGTCACTCCAGCTGAGATCAGCAAACTGTATACAGACCAGAAATCAAACCAGGCACTGCCCAGGACTTTATAACTAGTTTTAACACTGTGATGTGCATTTACTGACCACGGTATCATCAAAAGATTAGGGTAATAAGTATTACATAGGATAGGTTTTTAATGCTTACAGGTAAACAGTAAGGTAAAAATGAATCAGGGCTGACAAATACCCACATTTGCTTAGCAACTTCCTCCTTCTTCCAAAACACTTTATTAGACAGTATTAGTGTTTGGTACAAATAAAGAAATAAAATATCTTACAAACGGCACTGAAATTTACAAAAAACAATCACCAAATGGAAAGATTTTACATAAAACAGAATAATCAGAAAGTATCTCAAATACACTTTTTTTTGTATCACTGAATGTCTTCCATAATTGTGACATACAATTTGAAGTGAAGGGTATTACTTTGTTCAAATTAATTTGCTTGAACGCCAACACGACCATTAAAATGGCCGCCAGCCACCCTGTACTGTATACAGTACACAGACAGTGTCACTGCTGTGACCCTATCTTTCTCGCTGTGATGTGAAGTGTATGTGTGGATACTACGGACAATGTGTTACAGTGTTTATTTGCTGTGATGGTTTCATTTCTGTTAGAAAGACAGCATTCTGTGCCCTGTGACACAGAATCCTTGCACCCTGCTCAACTTTACTTTTCTTAGTTGTACAACTCACACCATTGTCTCATAACTCTCACTTCATTGTTGTAAGGGTATAAAATTCCACTGTGTTCTTTGTTCGGGGAAGAAGCTGTGGTTCCTTCTGATCAGCCTGTCAGTGACTGCTTCAGTGGGGTCAAGTCTCTTCTGCGATATTGCTGTTTGTTAAATAAACCCTTGTCAGTTCTCAGTCCCATCTGTGTGTTTGTGATCTCTGATTAATTGGGATAAATTCTCTGACACGGTGATTACATGGGCAGCCATCTTTGTTCCAAGGTTGCTGCCATTTGCACTGACAGGCTGCATTCCTGGTGCATGTGCCATTGCTGTGTCACCGATGACACTCAGGGCAAAAAAGGAGCCTACCTGTTTATGCTAACCCCATGCCTAACTACGTCCTGCTGCAATGTTTCCTATGTTGTCACATTTGATTTATTGAAGCTTTTTCCAAACAAAAATATCATTCAAAGGAAAGCAAAAAGACTGAGTGTTGGAAATCTGGGAATTAAAAACGGAACCACAGTGCATTCCTCCAGGTAGCTGAGATTGCTTAATCCCAAGTGCCTACCTCGGACTAGCCTGGCACAGTCTGATGCTGTGGCCTCTATTACTGGTCCTGGGGGAAGGGAAAGCCCTGCCTGGGTATTACCCTGTCCAGCAGGAGCTCCAGGATCCTGTGGGCAAACTCTGGCACCGATCTCCCCCTATCTGCCATGCCAGGGGCAAATGTCAGGAACTGTTCAAGACTGCTCTGATGTGAAAGCTCTTAAAGGCAGTGGTGAATTCTAGGATATTGTTTTCTTTTCTTCATTCGCAGGATGAGAGCATCACTGGCTGGGCCACTGTTTATTGCCTACCCATAATTGCCCAGAGGACAGTTTAAGAGTCAACTACATTGATGAGGGTCAGTTAGCCAGACCAGGTAAAGATGGTTACCTTCCCTAAAGGACATCATTGAGCCAGATAGGGTTTTTTTCTGAAAATCAGCAATTAATTCACAGTCATCAAGGGACTCTTCATTCCAGATTCTTACTGAATTCAAATTTCACCATCTGCCATGGGAGGATTTGAACCCAGGTCCCCAGGGTATTATTTGGTCTCTCAAATTATAATCTAATGCCTGAATGGGCTGCATGGCATGTTGTTCCAGGAACCGCACATGGTAAAATGGAGTGGCACATGGTAAAATGGTACAGAATTGTCCAGGTTCAATCTCACCAACCCTGTACACAATAGTCCAGGTACAGTCTCACCAACACTGCACACAATAGTCCAGGTACAGTCTCATCAACCCTGTACACAATTGTCCAGGTTCAATCTCACCAACCCTGTACACAATACTCCAGGTACTGTCTCACCAACCTTGTACACAAGAGATAACACATGTGTGTTAGATAATTATTGAAGTGCTTTTGATACAAAACAGTGTGAAAACTCGCTGGGCCTCACAGCGAGAAACCCTCCAGAAAACTCAACACAACTCAGACTTTGCCAAAAGAAGTTGTAAGATTCAGCCCGGGGTTAAAGTTTTGAGACTGATAGGATTCTTAGAAGCATAGAACCCCTACAGTGTGGAAACACACCCTTCAGTCAACAAGTCCACGCTGACCCTCCAAAGAGTAACCCACCCAGACCCATCCCCTACCCTATTACTCCACATTTACGCCTGACTAATGCACCTAACCTACACAACCCTGAACACAATGGGCAATTTAGCATGGCCAATCCACCTAACCTGCACATGTTTGGACTATGGGAGGAAACCAGAGCACCCGGAGGAAACCCACGCAGGCATGAGGAGCATGTGCAAACTCCACACAGACAGTCACCTGAGGCTGGAATTGAACTCAGGTTCCTGGTCCTGTGAGGCAAAAGTGCTAACCACTGAGCCACCGTGTCACTCTTCTTCTTTGGAACTGGTCATTCAACTCATGAGCAGCACAAGTGAAGTCAAACGTAATCTCTCACAGATTCTAACACATTTAGAAGCAAATCTCTAAAAATTCCATGTAAATTTATAGCCTAGAATACTCTGGTGACTCTCTGCTTCCATGGTTCAGTCACTACCCTGCTGCTCATTGTATTCCACCATCTTTTATCTACATTCAACATTCTCATCCTAAATTCCATTGTAACCTACTTCCTCCAATTTGTTTCCAGAAGAGTAAACTTACACCGTATGAATTGGTTTCTTGAGGATTCCATTACACACATCTGGAGGGAGATAATATCATCATTGAATGCCTACAATGTGGAAACAGGCCATTTGGTCTATGCTGACCCTCCAAAGAGAATCCCACCCTATCCCTGTAATTCCCATTGCTAATCTATCTAACCTGCAATCCCTGGACCCAATGGGCAATTTGGAAAGGCCAATCTACCTAACCTGTACCACCTTTGGACTATGGAAGAAACCAGAGCACCCGGAGGAAACCCACGCAGACACGGGGAGAATATGCAAATTCCACACAGACAGTCAGTCACCCGAGGCCGGGACTGAACCCAGGTCTCTGGCATTGTAAGGTAGCAATGCTAACTACTGAGCCACCATGCCAGCCTCTTATAATTTCAAACCTGGTGATTTTAAACTTGCACCATCTAATTCTACACTCCCAGAAACTCACCATATGTCATCACTTTTGAGCGTAATTAGAAAATAATGGATGTGAGTAAATTAAATATGGTGAGTTAAAGCTAACCAGTCCATTGACAAATGGATCACATACAGAGATAGGTTAACATTCAGCCAGATTTTATTCTTCGTCAACTTGATAATGGAATGGTATTGTGTCAAACTGGTGTTCCACTTGATTCCATGAGATTTCCATAGGTTAAAGTTACCGCAAACTGTTCTTACAGACGCCAGCAGCTCCCACTACTGTTGGTTGACTGTGTATTGACCAGAGGTTCAACTGCTAACTGCTGTGAATAGCTGAGTCATCTGAAACTTTCTCTCTTATTCACAAAGAATTAAAATAAATAGTTTAGCTTTTACATCTGTAGACAGTTTATATAAAACAGTTAGCAACATGTCATAGGAACCGCAGTGAGAACACATTCTAAGCGTGCTGACAGTTAATGACATTCCTTATACTGAATGGAAGTAAATATATCCAACAACCATCCCCTAACATTACTGACGTTAATTGTTAAAACGAGCCACTACAAAGGGGTGAAGAGTGAAATGTTAACTCAACCACTAGTCTGTAAAAACGATAGGATATTTGCACTTGTCTTGGTATTAGGCTGCATTATACTTGGCTATAGATCAATTCATGCTCTTCATTATTAACTACGTGTTAAACTGCTAAGTAGCTGCTAAATGGCAGTGAAGGGTCCAATGTCTGTTTGCTGTCTTGTTTGCAACAGCCAGGGACCAACTTCCTGATTGCTTGGGTTAAATGCAGAAATAAATGATAAATTATTTACTTGTGGAATTGCTCTGGTGTGTCAGCGCCATCCTTTGGGGTTTGATGTCTGATCTCATTTGGTAAAAGATCTCAGTGTGCTCCATTGTTTTTCTTCACCTCAATGTTCAAATGCCTGAACTACATCAAAAAAAAGGAGGAAGTCATTCTAATAGCTCAGAACTTATCATCTCTGAATCCAAAAGATCAGAGAGGATAAGGGTTCAGTTTTGAATCGACTATGTCTAGTTAATTTATCCCATCCAGACCAACAGAAGGTGTACTCGCACTGAGATTAGTGAAGATAAAAGTGGATATTCTACTTCAGCCTCCAAGGGCAAAGGTAGGATCTAGGGCAGCACGGGGGCTCAGTGGTTAGCACTGCTGCCTCACAATGCCAGCCTCAGGCGACTCTCTGTGTGGAGAGTCCCTGTGCCAATGTGGGTTTCCTCCCACAGTCCAAAAATGTGCAGGCCATATGAATTGGCCATGCTAAATTGCCCATAGTGTTTAGGGATGTGCGGGTTAGGTGCATTAGTCAGAGTAAAAGTAGGGGAATGGGTCTGAGTGGGATACTCTCCAAAGAGTCAGTGTGGACTTGTTGAGGCAAAGGGCCTGTTTCCACACTGTAGGGATTCCATTGCAATAGCACTAAGTTAGGATGTATATCTTCTGGTCTGGCCCCTGGATTTTATCCATTGTCCAAGAAAGCCATGGCCTCATGTATGATAAATGAGCAATATGGTCAACATGTTGCCTGCAGGGAACTGGGGGAAGTACTGTCTTCAGATTACAAAAACAGAAATTACTGGAAAAGCTCTTCAAGTTTGGCAGCTTCTATGCAGAGAAATCAGAACAAATGTTTCAGATTCTGAGGATGGGTCACTCTCCATAGATGCTGCCAGTTCTGCTGAGTTTCTTCAGCAATTTCTGTTTTTGTTTCAAATTGCCAACATCTGTAGTTCTTTGTTTTGATTTAGTCTGAGTTTTATCCTTCCTTATGTTGCTACACAATAGATGCACAGAGTTGACTGAGTGAACACTCAGGGAGAGAGGCTGTAGGTGAGCCAAGGGTCCAAGGAGGCAGGTACCTTGATACCTTACAGGAATGGGCCTGTTTGATCTGGAAAAATGCCATCGTACAATACCAGACACCCTCTTCTGGGGTAAGGGTGTGCCTCCACTGAAACATCACCACGCTGGCAAGGCCTGCCGAACTGGGCCTAGGGAGAGCCAGCACCTCACCTTCAATCTGAGGCTTAGTAACACTGCTGGCTGGGAATGGAGAGCTGCTGGCTGGGAACGGGGAACTGCTGGCTGGGAACGGGGAGCTGCTGGCTGGGAATGGGGAGCTGCTGGCCGGGAATAGGGAGTTGATAGTAGGGCCTGTGGAGCTGCTGGTGGGGATTGGGGAGCTGCTGGCCGGGACTGGGGAACTGCTGGTTGACAGCTCTTGGGGAAGTGCCTTCATCTCTTAAGCAGCTGGAGGCCCGCACTGTAGTCACTTAATATGCGGGGATAGCGAAATGCAGTGGGAGGTTCCATGAACAGCTGAGGCAAGATGCTCCTGACTCTCTGGTCAGTGGATAGGGTCATTATCATCCTATGAAATCCAGCCTCAGCGACAGCAGGCTGTTCTTTCGAGTTCAAGTGGTATACTCTGAGCAGGAATGGTAAATGGTTGAACCACATTGCTTGTGCATCTGCTCTGTCACAAGAAGAATTACTGTGGGGGCTGGAATCTCCAATAGAGAAGTATGTTCTGGAAAATAGAGGGGAATTATAACTGAATAAAACAGTTTGTCTTTGTAACAGCACTAATTGCTGGATATGCCAGGAGGTTGCAAATTCAATCAAGATAGTGGAAGTTCCCCACATCACAGGGATGGCAGCAGGTCAAGGCTGCAGCTGATCAACTCTTTCTCGTAGGCAACGAGGGACAAGTGACAATTACTGGCCTCGCCAGTGATGTGCACATCCTGGGAAAGGAGTTAATTAAAGAATATACCCAAGTTACCTGACTTCAGTAGCAACAGCAATTTTAATACTAGTTGGCCTCAGGACTGCTGGATTCCTGCTTCCAATAACTATCCAGTGACTCACACTGGAAATTATTCATATATGAACATCTTACAAAGCTCAAGTTTAACTGTGACTTCACCCTGATGTAAAAACTTGCTGACACACATTTTCTAAGCGGTATGTTTGAGAACTAATGGCATCCAGGAAGCTTATATTGACACAGGAGATAGCTCATCAAAGTCAGTAGCTCTCATTATTTTCCCAAGGATTATGTACTCATTCCCACTTTTCTGATTATTTGCTCATGAGGAAAATGGGCTCCTCATGCCAAAAGGACGTTAAACAAGCTGTTACAGCAAACAAACTGGCCGAGGACTAATGGTTGATTTACTACACTTAAGCAGGCAATGGGAATACTAAAACAATGAAATTTCCTCGAGGGTATATTGATGGATAAATTACATCCGGTAGACCATAAAGATTGCTGAGTGTGGTTCACCAATGCACAAATCAGAATGTATAGAAATTCTATGGCATTCCTTCTGAATTTACGAGGCAAATCAAGAATCCTGCATGGAGTTTCAGACTACAGGGTTGATTTAAAAGATTACAGAAGTGATACTCCATCGCTATGTACATGCAGTTAATGTAAATAGCTGCTCAAAGATTTTGCATGTCTTGTTCATCAAAATACTCATAAAATTATTCAACAGTTGCAGTTTTCTGAATGGTATTCAAGGTCTTTTTTTGAGAATGACAGTCCAGCTATCTGATGAAAACCAATTCACATTTACAAAGAAAGAATTTATATAACACCATTTCATCCAAGAAACTTACAGCCAATGGTGTATTTCTAACATGCAAACAATTTGCACACAGCAAGGTGATAACGGGCAATTTTTTTGGTGATAAAATTTGGCTCAAAACTGTATCGAAAACATTTTTGAATAGTGGTGACTGGACCTTTTACATCCAAATGAGGGGGACGAGGGCACCCTTGGTCTAATATCTCAGCTGGAGAATGCATCACTGACAGTGCAGCACTCCCTCACTATTGCACTGGGAAGGCCAGCCTGAATTATCTGGTCACATTTCTAAAGTGGGGCTTAAACTCAACTACTTTCCAATCATGGGATAAGAGGACAGCCAACTTAGACATAGCTGTCATGGAATAGCCCCTCAACTGCAACAAAATACCTCAAGACATTTCACAGATGCCGACTAAGTAAAACATTGGCAGTGAGTTAGAGAAGGGAATACAGTATTAGGACAGACAACTAAACACTAGGTCAAAGGTAAAAGTTTTAATGACAATCATTAAGGATGGGAGAAGTGAAGAGACATTACTTACTGAGAGTTTCAGAGCTTTGCAAGGAGATGGTTCAAGGCTAGGTCACCAAAGTTGTGTGAATAGGGGGCAGGGTAAAAGAGATAGAGTCCTTGGAGGGTTGGAAGACTGGAGAAAAACACAGGAATAGAGAAAGGAGATGCCACAGTAAAATTTAAGCATGAGAATTTGCTTTTATTCATTTGTGGGATGTAAGCATCATTGGCAGGACCAGCATTTACTGTCCATCCCTCGTTGCCCTCAAGAAGGTGGTGGTGAGCTGCCTCTAGAACCACTGTAGGCCATGTGCTGAAGGTTGACCCACAATGCCTCTATGGAGGGAACTGCAGGGTTTGACCCAGTGACAGTGAAGGAATAGCAGTGATATATTTCCAAGTCAGGATGGTGTGAGGCTGGGAGGAAAGCTTGCAGGTCATAGTGTTCACATGTACTTGCTGCCCTTGTCCTTTGAAATGGAAGTGATCATGGGTTTGGAAAGTGCTGCCTAAGGGTCTTTGGTGAATTTCTACAATGCATCTTATAGATAGCACACACTGCTGCTACAGAGCGTGGGCAGTGGAGGGAGTGGATGTTTGTGGATGTGGTGCCAATCAAGTAGACTGCTTTGTTCTGGATGGTGTCAAACTTCTGAAGAGTTGTTTCAGCTGTGTCCATCCGGGCAAGTGGGGGAACATTGCATCACCCTCCTGACTTATGCCTTGTAGATGGTGAACAGGCTTTGGGGAATCAGGAAGTGATTTGCTGCAGTATTTCTTGCCTCTGACCTGCTCTTGTAGCCACTGGGTTTACGTGGTGAGTCCAGTTCAGTCTCTGGTCAATGATAACTCCCAAGATGTTGACAGTGGGGGATTCAGTGATGGTTACACCATTCAATTCAAAGGGTGATGGTTAGATTGTCTCTTATTGAAGATGGTCATTTCCTGGCATTTCTGTGGCACAAATGTTACTTGCCACTTGTCAGCCCAAGCCTGGATATTATCTAGATCATGTTGTATTTGAACATGGATTGCTTCAGTATCTGAGGAGTCATGAATGGTGCTAAACATTGTGCAATCATTGGCGAACTTCTCCACTTATGATCTTATGATGGAGAGAAGGTCATTGATGAAGCAGCTGAAGATGATCGGGCCTAGGACACTAACTTGAGATTCTCCTGTACAGATGTCCTGGAACTGAAATGACTGGCCTCCGAAAACGACAACCATCTTTCTAAGTGTTAGGTATGACTCCAACAATTGGAGCATTTTCCCCCCCCCGATTCCCATTGATTCTAGTTTTGCTTGGGCTCCTTGATGTCACACACAGTTCAATGCAGTTTGATGTCATGGGCTGTCACTGTGACCTCATCTCTGATGGGGCGGTAACTGGCCAGATTGGATTTGTCTTTTTTATATACAGGACATACTTGGACTATTTTTCATATTGTCATATAGCTGTCAGTCTTGTAACTGTTGTGGAACAGCTGGGCTCGGGTAGCTGCAAGTTCTGGAGTACAAGTCTTCAGTATTCTTGCTGGAATGTTATCAGGGATAACTTGGCACTTTTAGCTGAAGATTGGTGTGAATGCTTTAGCCTTATCTTTTGCACTGGCATGCTGGGCTCTTCCATCATTGAGGATGGGGATATTTGTGGAGCCTCCTTCTCCAGTGAGTTGTTTAATTGTTCACCACCATTTGCAACTGGATGTGGCAGGACTGCAGAGCTTAGATCTAATCTGTTGGTTATCAGATTACTTAACTCTGTCTATCACTTGCTGCTTATGCTGTTTGGCATGCATTTAGTCCTGTTTTTAGGCATGCCTTGTGTTACTCCTGGTGTGCCCTCCTCCACGCTTCATTGAACCAGGGTTGATCCCCTGGCTTGATGGTAATGGGTTGAATGGGGGATCCTGAAGAAGGACCCATGCCCGAAACGTCGATTCTCCTGCTCCCTGGATGCTGCCTGACCTGCTGCGCTTTTCCAGCAACACATTTTCAGCTCTGAATGGGGGATATGCTGGGCCATGAGGTTACAGATTGTGCTGCTCTTGATAGCCCACAGTGCCTCATGGATGTCCAGTCTTGAGTTGCTAGATCTGTTCAAAATCTCTCAAAGAGAAGGCAGGACTTCGTCTCTACATGGACTTGTGCGGTGGTCACTTATACCGATACTGTCATGGGCAGACACATCTGCAGTTGGCAGATTGGTAAGAATGGGGACAGTATGTTCTTCCCTCTTCTTGGTTCCCTCACCACACTGCTGCAGACCCAGTCTAGCAGCTATGTTGTTTAAGACCCAATCTGCTTGATCAGTGACACTGCTGCTGAGCCGCTTTTGGTGGTAGACATTGAAATTCCGCACCAGAGTATATTCTGTGCCCATGCCATCCTCAGTGCTTCCTCCACATGTTGTTCAACATGGAGGAGTACTGACTCATCAGCTGAGGGAGAACAGTACGTGGTATTCAGCAAAAAAGTTCCTTGCCCATGTTTAACCTAAAGCCATAAGACTTCATGGGTTCCAGCGTCAATGCTGAAGATACCCAGGGTTAACTCCCTACCAACTGTATACCACTAAGCTGCCAAATCTACTGGGTCTGCTCTGCCGGTGGATAGGACATATCCAGGGATGATGATGGTGGTGTCTGGGACACTGTCAGTAAGGTATGATCCCATGAGTATGACTATGTTAGTCTGTTGCTTGGCTAGTCTGGGAGATAGCTCTCCCAATATTGGCACTAGTCCCCAGATGTTTGGGTTCAGACGGCTGTTTTTGCTGTTGTCTTAACCAGTGCCAGGTTGATGCCAGATGGTCCGTCCAGTTTCATTTCTTTGTTGAGATGTCAAAGTGATTGATACAACTATGTGGCTTGCTAGGCCATTGCAGAGGGCAAACAAGAGTCAACCACACTGCTGTGGGTCTGGAGGCACATGTAGGCCAGACCAGGTGAGGATGGAAGACCTCCTTCCCTGAAGGATGTTATTGAGCCAGATGTGTTTTTCCAACAAGAAGCAATGGTTTCTTGGTCATCAAGATTTTTAATTCCAACTTTGTTTATTAAATTGAAATTCCACTATCTGCTGTGGCAGGATTTGAACCTCAACTGAGTTTCTGGATTAATACTCTAGCCTTTGCCTCCCCCATTTTAAAACAGCCATTAAAATAAGCATTTTAAAATCATACTGGTGTTGGTTCAGGAGTCACCAATGGTCAGCCAACACAGGGATCATGCGCATCTTTGGATATTTACAAGAGCTGAGAGAGTGTGGTTACAGAGTCAGCTGGCCAGTGAAGCCCAGAGCGAAACTCTGGGGCAGCAGCACGGTGTGAGGCTGGTAAATCCCAGAGTGAGACTCTGGGGCAGCAATACGGTGTGGGGCTGTTAAATCCAGAGTGAGACTCTGGGGCAGCAGCACGGTGTGGGGCTGGTAAATCCCAGAGTGAGACTCTGGGGCAGCAGTACAGTGTGGAGCTGGTAAATCCCAGAGAGTGAGACTCGGGGACAGCAATACGGTGTGGGGCTGTTAAATCCCAGAGTGAGACTCTGGGGCAGCAGTACAGTGTGGAGCTGGTAAATCCCAGAGAGTGAGACTCTGGGGCAGCAGCACGGTGTGGGGCTGGTAAATCCCAGAGTGAGACTCTGGGGCAGCAGCACGGTGTGGGGCTGTTAAATCCCAGACTGAGACTCTGGGGCAGCAGTACGGTGTGGGACTGGTAAATCCCAGAGAGAGGACAGCGCTGATTCATTGTGACGGTTTAAGTTTTTCACTCTATTTTGTATTGAATACATGTGACAATAAGTGATTCAATCCCAAGTTACAGGATGGTAGTGGGTAAGAGCATAGCCAGAAATACTCTGGAATAGTCAAGTCTAACACAAGCGGTGTCCAGACAGCCGGTCTCTTGTGATGAAATACATTTGCAGAAACAATAAGCCGTCAATCAAGCATTATTTATCTTCATTGTCCACAAAGTAGACCCACAAATTAGCCTCATGTACTAGCCCAATGCTGCACCAAACATCACATCCACTTTCCAGCAAGGTGGGGTTGGGCGGCTGTCAGTTTGATGGTCACTGATCCTAAGGGCCCGTTTTGCTGTTCCCTTCTACCCATGTTTTCGGTCAGTGTCATGTGACTTGGCTAACTCGCCATGGATGAGAAATTGAGCTTGGGACATTCTTTTATTCTGCGTAGCTCAGTTTTGTCAAGGGTGATAAATGCATCTAATAGGTGGAAAAAAACGGCTTGATCAGTAAAATAATTTTTCCTTCTGCTTAAATTCTAGTAAAGAATTCAGATAGAATCTGTCACATCAGGAGAACTCATTATGGAATATCTGATTTGACATTCTCTTATCCATTAAAGGGTGAATTAACATTACTCCAACAGAAACAACACAATATCTGTCCATCTCTCCCTCTCATGGATTCTCACTGAACTCGAAATTAACTATTTCACTGAAATGCCACTGTCAGAACAGTGCAGCTTGGAGTCATGAGTTTTGAGGTTCAGCATGCTATCAACTCAACCAAAACAGCTTGCGCAATATTGCAGCTTCAATGTAAAAAAAAAGAAACACAGTCTCAAGTGCTTCACATGTGTAATAATTCAGGAAAACAGATAGCAGGTCATGGGGAAAGAGACAGGAGACTGAAATCCTCATCAAAAACTAGATTTTAACAAGACTCTTAAAAGGAGAGAGAAGCAGAAAATTGGAGTGCGATAGGAAAAGAATTCCAGAAACAGGGCCTGAAGTGACAAAAGGCTCTGCCACCAAACTAGCAATGTTGCAGTGAAGAAAGACAGGATGCACAGAAGGTCAGATTTCTCTCCATCTAATTCCTGCTGAACCTGGGGTGGGAGGGATCCCTGCTATCTTTTGGCAATGAAATATTCAATTCCCTTGGATTTCACCTGACTGAGCAATATAAAAGGAGTCTTCAAACAAAGTCAATATTTCATGGGAGGAATTCTGCCTGAAAAAGTTTGCATCCCATTGTGCTTCCTATGGGAAGATTCTGAAACCACTGTAGGGTACTGGAACCTGAAATGCATAAAGTGCTGGATGCACAATATATGTGACAAGTTTCCTCCAACATACTAAGTTCATGAAAGCCCTCAGAAAATTTAATTCAGGACCAAATTCCATAAAATGGCTGGAGTAATGTCACACCCATATTAGATGATCCCTTTCCTCGTATTAGGTCTTTGCTCTTAAAGGGAACTCATTTAGTAACACTCACACCTGAGACCTACTGTTTACTTTTCTACCCCTTCCATTTCTTTTATAATTAGCAATGGTGCTGTTTTTCCACAAAGGAAATTTCAGATGGCTACTCATTTGGTTTCTTTCCCCTGGGGTGTTTCATACAGTGCTGTCTCAGTAGTTATCCATTCGGGTGCTCACTGGGATTGAGAGTTTGAGCAGAGGCGAAGATGATCATCCAAAACAGACATCTTGAACCAGCGTGTCAGGGCCAAAGCTACTTGGACATGTCTGAAGCTACCTCCATCATCATTCCTCTTCCTAGCTCTGGAACATCTTCCAAATCTCCGACCCTGAGATATCTGCACTCCTCTGATTCAGACCTCGTGCAGTTCCTCACTCCTCCATTGCTGATGCCCATGTCTTCAGCCGCAAGGTCCTAAACTTTGGAATTCTGTCATTAAAATTCTTTGCCTCTCTACTGCTTTCTCCTCTGTTGAGGTTAGTTTTAAAACCTGCTATTTTAGCATAGGAGACCAAAGGTTTAGTTGATGTCTGGGTCAAATGTTTAATAATGCAGAGAAATGCCTTGGGACATTCTATACAATGAAGGCACTGTATAAATGCATGTTGTTGCTGTTATGGTGCCATTGGTGAAAATATAATTCCAAAGGAAACCACCATAAACCGGTGCACATTCATGGAAATAATTTCCACCTTGGTTTGCAGAGCATATTTGTTTACTCAAAGACTGTTAATTGGGTTTAAAGTAGTGTGAAGTTAGGAAAACCATGGATGAAGGTAATTATTAGAGGAGTTATGTTGAAGTTCAGGGTTTTGTTCAATGCCAAATTAGGTATTAATAGTATTTAATTATAAACAGGTGGTGGGCATTAACTGGATACACTTGCACCTTTAGAAAAAAGGCTCTTGTGGTACAGCAGTAGTGTCCCTACCTCTGAGTCAGCAGACCTGGGTTCGAGTCCCACCTTGTTCAGAAGCATGTAGTAACATCTATGAACAGGGTGATATAGAAAATATGTATGCCCCTCGAATAAGAAGACAAACAGAATCTGATGGTTGGGAGAGGCATTGAATAAAAAACAAACATAAGGTCCAAGGCTCAGATCCCAATCCAGGCACTTGAGCAGATACATGAGACAAATCAGTGTAATACTGAGAGAATACTACAATGTCAAAGTCATCATCTGCCTGTTAAATTGGACATGAAAAATCATATACGACTATTAATGAAAATCAGGGAAACTCCTCTGTCCTATCCTACCCTACTCCTATTTCTCAGGCCTAGCTATGTACAAATAAACTGCCTGATTTGATTTTGTTGGAACTGTGACTACATTTCATAGAGTCTACAGCATGGATTCATTTGCATGGTCGAACTTGTCCATGCTGCCCAGTTTTCACAATTAGACTAGTCCCATTTGCCTGTGTTTGGTCCTTAACTCTCTGTACCTATCCCATCCATGTACCTCTCTAAATTCTTAAATGCTGAAGTTGTACTCACTTCCACCATTACCTCTGGCAGCCTGTTCTACTCACCACCCTCTGTGTGAGGAGCCCAACCATTGACTGCCCTAGTTTGACCCACCTAAATGCAATATCTTGCACTTATCTAAATCAATTTCCATTTGCCATTCCTCAGTCCACTGGCCCAGTTGATCTCGCTGCATTCTAAGATATCCTTCTTCACTGTCCACTCTACCACCAATCCCTGCAGCACACCACTGGTCACAGGCCTCCAATCTGTCAAAAGTATTTCATTCGCTTTAACATGCTTTGCTAGAGTCTGAAGATGGGAAAAGTGCTTTATAAGTGCATGTTTATTTGTTCAAAATGGTTCAATGGCCTCCCACATCCACTTAAGGATATAAGAAATAAAAATACGAGTGATTGCTTTGGTCCCTCCAGCTCATTCTATCATTCAGTTTATCTGATTGTTGTCCTAATTCCACCTTCATATCAGGCTTCCATAACCTTTGACTTTCCTGTATGTGAACAGTCTGTCTAACTCAGTTTTCCATATAGTCAACAGTCCAGTCTGCTTTGTTCTCTGGGAAAGAGAACTGCAAAGATCACTCTCAGACGCCAATGGGTAACAGGCTCAGCTACTCAATGTTTTCTCATCAGAGTACATCCCACTAAACAAAAGCAAAACACTGTAGATGCTGGAGATCTGAAATAAATACAGAAAATGCTGCAGAATTTCAGCAGGGGCTACGTCTATGGAGAGAAGCCCAGAGCTAATTGTTGTGATTCTGTTCGCCGAGCTGGAAGTTTTTGTTGCAAACGTTTCGTCCCCTGGCTAGGCGATATCATCAGTGCTTGGGAGCCTCCTGCGAAGCGCTTCTTTGATGTTTCCTCCGGTGTTTATAGTGGTCTGTCCCTGCCGCTTCCGGTTGTCAGTTTCAGCTGTCCGCTGTAGTGGTTGGTATATTGGGTCCAGGTCGATGTGTTTGTTGATGGAGTTTGTGGATGAATGCCATGCCTCTAGGAATTCCCTGGCTGTTCTCTGTCTGGCTTGTCCGATGATAGTAGTGTTGTCCCAGTCGAATTCATGTTGCTTGTTGTCTGCGTGTGTGGCTACTAAGGATAGCTGGTCGTGTCGTTTCGTTTAGGCAACAGATGCCTAAGAGAAAGACCATGGAACGAGGACATACCACAACCAAAAGGACTAGCCACACTACCATACATCAGGAGCATCTCAGAACTGACTGCCAGACTACTGCAAGCCCTAGGACTCATAACGGCACACAAACCAACAGCCACGATCAGACAACAACTCACCA